>NW_026606726.1:570000-812500 GCF_029890125.1 Rhinichthys klamathensis goyatoka | reverse complement strand
CTACATGTTCTGTGTCCTGTATTGATCTGTCCACCTAAAACACATTTTTGGTAAAAAAAAAAAAAGGCTGTTAAAATCGATTCCCTATTTTCGTTTTCGAAACTTGTGTTGGTTGGTTTCGAGCGTAAAGTGACAGCCCTAGTTCTCATAACATTGCATTGTTAGAATTCATAATTTTGAGATTGACAACACCTTATATACTCACCAATGGCAATTTTTACATGCATTTAGCCTTTGGTGAGTGTTAATTTTCGGGCCTGTTCTCATGCATTTTCTTACCTTGTGCTTTTCACATGCAATTTTGCTTGACATATGGGAACAAATGCTGTCAATTAAAGTTGAGTTTGCTGCATATTCCTTTATGTGAGCTGCAAATACTCACACTCACAACCATTTTATTAAATGGTTATTGTTCTGCTGAAAGATTGTAATATTATCTTATTACTTCTTTCATTTTTTATGATTATTATGCTTCAGTGCGGCATTTTTTATTCAAACCGCTGCCTTGCGGCTCTAAATATCGGTTCTTCACTGTTTGTGTTTGTGTTTTTTCTGTGCGTAGTGTGTTTTATCCGTTTGTTAAGTCTACACGTAAGGAATTCCTCTAGGATTACGACGTTTTGTTAGTTTATAGCGGTATCAAAATGTGCAAAGAATTCTTTTATCTGTTCATCTGATGCTCCTCCTGTTTCGTCTGTGTTCAGCTCCCACTTCATGTCACATAAAATCACTTAATGCGAGATGTTTCCTTTCTGTTTGTGCTCTGATTCTGTCACACAGACTCACAGCAGATTCCCATTGGCGTGTTTGTGCACTTTTTCTTACATATTTTAAAAGCAGAAAGGCCATGATTTGGGTAACATCCTTGATTTTGGAATTATTTGCAATGATGTTGTCCTTCCAGGAATTGCATTCATAATTTAATCTCTCATCATTATCTTTTTAATGGCTTGGCTGCTCTCCGTAAGTGCTTTTGCTCTTCTTCATAGAAGAGCACATGTTGACTTCCCCCAGTTTAATTACATTAGAATGACACTGGAGATGACATTAGACTCACTCCAATTAGTTCAGAAACAGGAAGGATTGTAGCTGAATCACCAACAGGTGCGGGTTTACTGAATTATGGAAATTGTGGGCAAAATGTTCATGAGATCTCTTAAATATCAACTCTTTCTCCTAGACAGCAATGTGATTTAAATGAAGAGTGAATGGAGACCCTAGTAAACTGTATGCATGAGTTTCTCTAAAGCTGCTTTGAAGCAGTGTGGATTGTGACAATCTTTGTTGCATTATCTCTGTAAAGCTGCTTTGAAACAATCTGTATTGTAAAAAGCGCTTTATAAATGAAGGTGACTTGATGCTTGATTGCAGACTAGTTTTTTTTGTCAGTTTGAGATCTCAATTTGAACTAATATTTCTCATCATAATCTACAAGACCAAATCAAATATGATTTATGTCCGTTAACCCTCTGGGGACCAGAAACGCGCCCGCGCGTTTTGCCGTTTTTTTTTCACATAGCAGAAAAATAGACTTAAAATACTCTGTTGATTTTGATCGTACATATAAGTGTTATACATCAATCGATCTTGTTAATTGTCTATTATTTTTCTGTATACTCACAATAAAAACAAAGTTTTGTGCTTTTTGTCAAATAAAGAAAAATAAACATGATGCGAGTTTTGCCTTCTCTCTGTCAGTGCAGTCCATTCTGAAACACGTCCGAAAAATTAACTCTAACTCTGCAAATACTTGTCATACAGGCACGAGAGATTTTTCTTTATGAAGCTTGAATTCTCTTCTTTTCAATGATGTAATTTATATAAAAAACAAATATTCTCAGTTTATGTAATCTGTACGAAAAGAGAGTGCTGTCAGATTTTTTTTCCCCAGCTCATTACACTTCATTACGCGTTAATCTGACACGCCCACGGAGGACGCGCGCTATTCAAACGCAAATGTGAGGCAAGCCATGACAACGCCCACATCAGCCGTTCCACCGCGGCGGTAAAATTTGGGGTGTATTTTCTGCCTTTTACCGCCAAGAGGCGCTACAATCATAGACTCTGAAAAGTGTTTGTTTATTCTCTCTAATGCGTAATCTGCTGCCGCACCGCACTGATTCAGAGCGATTGAAAGCTGGTAGCAGATGAATTCAACAAGTGAAACGTATAGTTAAAATAATTCATAATCACAATACTGAAATTAGGCTACTGAAATGAAATTGAATAAATAATGAAAAAGTAAAACATTGCAATAAAAACATTTACAGACGTACAGACGATAGCTCAGAGGTTAACGCAACAACACGAGCTTCGAGGAGCTTCAATCGACTCGAGATCGAATCTCAATGTAGCATACATGTTGTTAACTGATGTTGGCCAACAGCGTTTATATTTAACCTTCTTGATGCTTAAATAGCTAACTGTTTATAACTGTTTACTTATTTAAAGTCAAGAGTTTTGTTTAATTATTATTACAACATAAATTTGCTACATTCCTGTAGAACCGCAGCCGCTGCACAAACGACAAAAACTGATGAAGGAAGATTGTCAGCCGATTGCATCAGAAAATGAAAATGAAGAAGCTCGTCTTTAGTCTGCTAAATTATTGTGTAATGTAAAAGAACACTAAAATTACTTAAGTTTGAAACCAAGTTCGAACATTTCAAGGTTTAAATAAAGTGTCGGGACAGTTTTTTTAATTTAAAACAGGGTTGCATCGGGTTTAGAGTTTATTTCTTTTGCGATGCAAAATAAGAAACACTAGGCTAATCTTATTCTTGCGACATTTTAAATTTGTATTGCCAAAGAAATGACAGCTATATTAAACAATTAAAACAGTAGGCCTACAAAACGAAAATTGTCCAAAGCAACATAATTAAATTAAAACATGCGTTTTTCTTTGCCTCTCTCGCGCTGAATCTCTTTTTAACAAGTTTATTTAGTCTCCCTCGCTCTCCATATGAAAGAGGAACATTAACACCTATGCCTATTGTCCTGCGCGCTCGATACAGCACTGAACTGTCCCTCCAACCCCCCACAGGCTATCGGAGTCTGAGGCTGACTTAACACAAAGAGAAGTCGCAATTCACACTTAAATCGCTATTCTAGACAGTGTTGATAATGAAGGAATTAAATGATTTAGTTACATGTAGCCTAGTGATATTTCTATCATAAAAGTTTATTACTAAATATTTCATTATTTCAGTAATTGATGAAATAAAACTGGTTTGGGCCAGCTTTTTCCAAGCAAAACTAAATATAATCTGAAAAAAACGCATGTTAATTTGTTTTCATGAACAAAATGTTCAACTCAATATTAAAGTCTACATGGATCTTTGGATCCTTTCAACCAGGCATGCAATTTGTGAATTAAGTTTTTTATTTTTTATTTTTTTATTCAAATAAATATCGAACCACGGTGCTTTGTGGTAATGCTGCTAAATTAAATAACATGTATTGAATAATTATGAACTTAAATGAAACAATATCGCAACATTTCGACAAATACATTATTTGATCTGTTTTTACATTTTAATTCAGGGCGATTTAGCCTGCTACATTTAATTAGAGCGAGATTTTCACCCTTGTCATTTTCTCATTGGGAAGCGCTTACAGGCTACATGTTTGAGTACATCCTCTGTACCTCTCGTTTTCATATGGATTACATAATCAGATAACATTTATTAGCCAGAATATTTAGACATTTAAAGGCTTGAGACAGAGCCGATTTCTTATAGTGACTGAGCTGAAGTGGCTTTCGGTTCATTTTTGTGACGCGCAGTTCCCGGAGACAGAGACGACAGATAAACTGTTTTTGTCGTTAGCAAAAGTTCGAATAAAACCCGACTTTAGAAAAATGCATAGGGCCACTCGGCGTGGTCTGCCAAAACACTTAATTATAAACTTCAATATTTCATTCAAAATAATCTCAACACGCTTTGTAAAATTTTGAAAAGCCGTGCATGCATTAAGGCCACTTGAACTAATGAACAACTGAAACGCTGGTTTTGATTTTATTGTTTGTCGTTGTTTAAACGTGCTTGTTGCATATCTCTATTTTATATTTGATATGGTCTATTGGTGAAGTAGCCTATAGCATTGATTACTGTGGAGGGAGGGGTGTGGGGATTCAAATAATTCAGCAGAAGCAGGGATGTTTAGACCAGAAGGAAATCCCCGTCCCCTCTGGCAAATCACACTTTACTTAAAACCATGTTTTTAAAAACTCTAGGTTGTAGGGAATCAAAATAATAATAATAATAATAGGCCTAATACAAAAAAAATATATATATATAGGCTATATATGTAAAATTACTTTTTTTACAGAACTGCTTTTGAAATTACGATTGGTAGCCTCGTACGATTGGTACAGATGCAACGTCGTTGTGTTCGATACTATTGTTCCTAGTGTAAAATGGAAATGCATGGTAATTTTATTTTATAAATATAACCAAAAAACTGTATGGCGTAACAGAGTTTTAGAGCTAGACAAATCTCTCTGCATTAATAAATATAAAATTTGCAGTAGACCATGTTTGATCGGGATTTGAACCCGTGTCATCTTGATGATGAATCGTAAGTTCTACCGCTCGGCTATTAATTTCCTCACTGAGAAATGCCCAAACGTTTGTTTCTCACATGAGCGAGAAAACGTTTTGTCGTTAGCCTGTGTGAGTGTAGGCCTACTTTAGCCTACCTACATGAATAAAAGTAGACCTTTTACAGTTTTAAAAGATGATATCTTATCTGTATGACCAACAATTACGCAGTAAGTTCTTTTAGCTGTTATGAGAAAAATAAATCCAAATGAACGCGCCGCCGCGTTTGTCAAACTCTAATTCAACATGCCAGAATAAAGCCAGATTTTAGAATAATGCATAGCCACTCGGCGTGGTGTGCCAAAATACCCTAATTATAAACTTCAATATTTCATTCAAAACCATCTCAAAACGCTTTGTGACATTTTAAAAAGCCGTGAATGTATTAAGGCCATTGGAACCAGGATCGTAACTGAAACGCGCTGCATGTCTCAATACAGGAAGCGCTGGTTCAGATTGTATTGTTTGTTGTTTAAACGTGCATGTTGCATATTTAAAAATATTTGTTTAAAAATAAATGTTTGTTGTAGGCTTATTTGTAAATTACCATAACTTGTAGAATTTCATCCTTACTGTTGTTAATTGACATTAGCCCCACTTACGTTTTGATAAATGTCCCTTTGCGCCACCTGGCGGTCATTTCGCGAGCGACTTTGAAATGCGACTGGTTTATTTTTATTGTATTGGTCTACTTTAAAAAATAATACTTTATAAGACATTTATGGGAAAAGACTATTTTCTTTTCAAGATGTTTCCAACTGTAACTTTGAACCAATTCTGTAGAATGGCCCATATAGCATTTGACCAGGATTTGTTTCCAGGTATGAATAAAAATGTGATTCTGCCTTTCATTTATATTTTGATTGTTTGTATATATATATATATATATATATGTGTGTTTGTGTGTGTGTGTGTGTGTGTGTGTATATATATATATATATACATGTAGGCTATATATATATATACAAGAAAGAATGCAATGACAATATATATATATATATATATATATATATATTGTCCTTACATTCTTTCTTGTGTGACACCCCTGAATGAAAGGCTCATTATTATGCAGGGTCACTGTCTGAGAACCACTTAATTATTCATGATAGGGGTTGGGCCGTTCCGCCCATCCGCATATTGCCTTGGCAAACAAAAAAATGTTTTTCACAATTTAAAACAATCTATTGTTTTATGTGAATGATTAGGAAGGATGATTTTCAGATCATTTTGAAGCAAAAACTCTAGGCAACAACGTACATTAGTCAAAAGTCTTGTGGACTCATATTTAGTATGTTTTTTGTGTCCTTATTTCAAAAACTTTATTTTTTAGTTTTTTCAATAACCACGCATAAACAATATTCTCTCAAAAAAACAAACATGTACATACATGTTGCTCACACATTATGGTAGACCTGTTTGTGCTAAATAGAGTTTAATTTCACCTGTGCCATTAATATGTTTATAAGCAACTGAAAAAAGCACAAATGTCAGAGCATGTCAAAACATCCAAAGGGCCCCAAAAACACTCTGGTCCCCAGAGGGTTAAAGTCAACATGATAAAAATCAAAATGCACCCAGCGTACCAGTGTTTCCATGGTTTTGGAAAACCTGGAAATATAAGGGAATTTTAAAAGTGCTTTTTTTCATACACAGAAAAGTCATGAAAATCATTACAACTGGAAAAAATCCGCAATTTATCCGGTAAAATTTCATTCAAAAGAAATCCTGTGATTTTTCATTAAAAATCTTAGGAATTTATTGGCCAGAAAATGTGGGAACCCTTTAACCCACATTCCTTGTCTTAATGTTTTCACGACTGATCTGTAAACCTCATTCCAAATAATATATGATTAATTAATATTAAAAACATGAAAAAAATATGAAGTCAGATAAAGTAAAATGTGTTGTAAACACCATTATATGTCGACTGTAAAGTCACAGCTCTATATTCTTACTCTTTGTCAGTAATTGTCTCATTTGTGTCTCTTTCTATTCTAACAGAAACATCTGAGACAAAGCTGATACTTGCATGAGGCATATCTGCTATGAAAGAGCAATGATATTTTCCAGTGAGAGCAGCCCAATTACTTGCAAAGTAGTCGTTATGAAAAGGAATGTTATTAAAGTGCATCCTTGCGTAATGGGGCAAAAGTCAAAGAGTGCCGGGTCTCATCCCACACAGACACACGTCTGCCTAGCAACACCTGTCTCTGAAGTGGCATCTCCTGTGTTGTGTCTAAAGGTGGTGGCAGATGCTCGGCTGCCCAGACCTGCTAATTGACGCTTGCGTTGTGTTGAATTGATTAGAGCAGGGAAATATGAACTGCTTATGGAGCGAGTCCTGCTCTCTCCGGGGATTCTCCGCCACACTTCTGTGTCCTAGCTGAGCCTTAAACACTGCAGAAAATGAGTTTTTTTATAAAGCTAGCTAATAGACAGCCACTTAATTGGCTGCTCGGACGAGTGTGGAATAAAATTGAATGCGGCAAGCTGAAGTTGGTCGTCATTCTCATTTGTGCCGTTTGTTTACGGATTAGACCGTCACCAGCTGCAGCCTTTCCTTTAATATACACTATTCAAAAGGTCATAGCCTCTTTATTAGTAGATGGTTGCCATGGTTTCAGCAGGGCTCATCAAAGGAATTGGTATGGACGTGTCTTTCGTGTCTTCACTTTTTTCAGATGAGCTAAAAATTTAATACTAGGGCCTAATAATTCTGTTCCATTAACGTTACTTCATTCTTCTAAAGATCACGGTGTTCAAATATTCTGAAGATGTATTATATTCACCGGCAACAGAATTCATGTTGTGAGTTGAATGTGATGAGAGAGAAGGGATATAATGAGAAACAGGGCCGTGCAGAGACCTTTGGAGGGGCAGGTGCTCAAAGTATAAAAGGTATAAGTATAAGCTTTAAACAAGGCTGTGCTCAAAATATCAATACAGCAATCTATCAATATGGATGATTCTGTACGGCAGCAAATGCTGTGATGCAGTTTTGAAAAAGAAACAGAACAGAAAAGACAATTTTAAGTTTAAAGGGGAACTTGGCAACTCTAGTCATTTCTTCGCTGATTTTCACTTTTGTTGTCGCATGTTTTCTCATCATCTCCCCCTACAGATGTGCGGCGTACATTTCACAACACTGGCGTAAAAAAACTCACTTGCGGCACCTTCCTCCCGCTTTCCACCGCTGCACATGTGCTTTTGTTATTATCGGAGGCGGCCAAGTCTATCGTGTGAAGCTAAGTCTACCGAGGTGGGGAGTACATCATACACAGTATCATTGAATTATGTCGAAGTGCCATAAAGCAGTTCGTGATTCTCTCTCGTTCTCGCTTCTCACGAGACCTCCTATTTCCACCTACCGTGACGTTAGTCCCCAAGGTTGGTTTTCCGCCTGGGAACGCTGGGGGGAGCGGAGGGGAAAGCCACCATTCTCTCCAGAACAGGTTAACCATCCAAATAATTTCTAAATGGTTTTAGTAAAGCTGCCGTCTGCAACATTTTTTTGATCATATTCAGTGAAATCGACACTATAATCCGACAGAACAACATAAATAAAGTGGTTTTAGAAAAAACCCGAGCTTCTAACTCCACCTGGAGCGTGTTATTTGTTTTGCAAAAATCCACAGCTCCCGGATCATCGGGTCCAATCAGCGCAGGGGGGTGTGAGATCTGACTGTCAATCACAGATCGGGCACACGCCACCCCTCACGCACGTTACAATCACATGCACACGCCTGAAGTTCGCGCAGTAACGAAGCGTGATGGCGGAAAATCAAGTATGCTCATTTAGAGTATAAATGACGTTAGCAATTGCAATCTATCGGTAGATTAGCCAGGGCAGCATACCTCCAAATACTCCATGGTGTTGATGGATGCTGATGAGACGGGCGCGTTCACTGAAAATCTGGTGCACACGCACTGACGAGCACGAACTCGGTCACGGTGGGAGGGTATTTGTTGATAGTGGGGGAGGGCCATGAGAGTTGTAAACATTCAAAATTTTGCCTAAGTCCACTCAATCTGCCAGACTTGCCGACTTCAGATTTAAGTTGAAATTAGGGGTGCAGGCTAGTTATTTTCCTGTTGGTTCTTTGCAATGTTAATAAAATATATTGTACGTTAATTCTTTATGGGTCATTACTTTGTAATTTTAATAGAGCCCGACCGATATTGATTTTTAGGGGCCGATACCGATAAAAAAACCCCCAGATACCGATATATCGGCCGATATTATTTATGTGTATATTATAATACAGTAGCAATATTATGTATGTGTATTATAGGACAGTACCTGTCAAAAGTTTGGACACACTTTCCCATTCGTGTGTACAAACTTTTGACTGGTACTGTATATAGAATACACAGTACATAAACAGAATATATAACATGTTTTGCAATGATCACTCAAATGTGGTGATCAAACACTTGTGTGACAAAGATATGTAATGGAGACAGGGTGAATGATAGAATGAGAATGATACATTTGAGCTGTAACCAAACTAGTTTGCATTGCATGTTATATTATATTACATTCTAAATACTGTTGCATAATCTTCACTAACGACTTTGTCTTTTAATTTAGTCACGTTATATAAAACATAACATATCAATAAATATATCAAAAGTGTCACTGACAAAACCTTATTATTCAATTCAATTCAAATGTATTTGTATAGCGCTTTTCACAATACATATTTCAAAGCAGCTTTACAGAAAGTGCATTTCAGAAATGTACATAGAAAAAATACAGTTATAATCATGTATAAATTTAATGTAAAATATTATCTTCTATTTTTAGTCTTAATTCCTCTAATCTCTACCAGTGGAGGAAGAACTCAGATCTTTTTACTAAAGTAAAATTAATAATATCATAATGAAAACGTTTTTAATTACATATGTACAGTACTTTTATACTATTTTTAAATAAGTAGTAAGCAAAATGTACTAAACATGAAACATAGTGTTATAATTATATAAAGTATTGCTTATGTAACGTAGCGTTAGGCAGAATGAGCTTCAACACTGTCCACACCGGACGCGGCCGTTATTGCTCGCATCGCAACAGCTGTTTACCCGAGACGCGGAAAAGCGCCCGTTACAAAGCAGAATGGGGCATCAGTTTACTGTCGGAGATATGACGCTCGCGCAACGCATTTTAATCAATGTTTCATCAACCAATTGCCTGGTTTTAATACATAAGAAGTAAATATAGCAGACAATATAATCAGGACTTCTCAGCTGCACGCTTTCCCTAGTCATCACAAGCTCACACAATACGTGACAGAGAAATCAATTCTGTGAATTACACTGCGCAAATCAAAAGTAATAGGCTTCTACCCACCGGATGAAGAAGGGTTGGCTCTCAACAGAACATAAAATATTCATTTTATTTTATTTTTCTTGTTCGCATTTATGAGGAAAAAACAATGGACTGACAAGCTCTCAAAGTGGCACTAAACGACTTTAAAACTTTCACAGAGCCCTCAAAACAGAAAGCACAAAGCCTTTCATTAAAGTGAATTTCGTTTTGTATTAATTGTATCTTAATTTTAATCAATGTTTCATCAACCAATTTAATAAATAAGAAGTAAATATAGCAGACAATAGATAATCTCGACACGGAGGTGCCGGCCGGCGCGTGAACGGCAACTCATCTTATAAACCAAAACTCAGCAGAAATATATCTATATTGAAATGTCTACTTTTAAACAGAACAATTCAAAACAAAAGACAGACTGCTCTCTGCTGTAATCCGTATGAAATGTGCATTTCTCTCTGGCCTGTTCACTGAAGATCGCGAGTCAGCGTCGTCAACTTTGCAGCGACACTGACTGAAAACACTTGTTTATTAACAAAAAATTAAAATGTCTCCTTGCTATATTTGATGTATTCACAATCACTACTTTTGCCAGTTCTTTGTGACAGCTTGTATGTGCTTTATTGGCAGCGCCACCCTTACATGAATTACCGCACCCGCATTTTAAAAAATATTAATTTATCGGCCATTATAAAGGCCGATACCGATAGTTAGGAAAATGCCTAATATCGGCCGATAATATCGGCGCGCCGATATATCGGTCGGGCTCTAAATTTTAAAGCAAAGTATTTATAGTCACACACACACACACACACACACACTAGGGGTGGAACGATACATGTATTCGTATCGAACCGAAACGGTACGGGCGTCACGGTTCGGTGCACGAATTTACACGGAGAATACACGGTATAAAAATAAATAAAACTCGCGTGCAAATTAATTAATGTAATGCGGAACTACTGTTAGATACGCGGGTTCTTTAGGGACACATAATCTGTAGCATCGGCTTAGCTCTGAACGCGCGTTCACTTCAAACGTTGGCTTTATACGCGCGTCCTATTCACTTTGGACTAGCGTCGAACTAGACGCGATAGACGCGAATTTGACGCTCTATTCGCGTTTGGTGTGACCGCATAATGAACAGGCTGCGATGTCAAGATTGCAATGCTGGACTGTGTGTGTGTGTGTGTGTGTGTGTGTGTGTGCGTGCGTGCGTGCGCGCGCGAGAGAGAGAGAGGCGCGATCGAACTGTGTGTGTGTGAGAGAGAGAGAGAGAGAGAGAGAGAGAGGCGCGAGACCGAACAGTGGAAACATAAAAAAAAACATACTCCGTAATTTTGTTCATACAGATCATTAAACCTGCAAAGTGTTTACTTATATTTGTGTACACTCGCAATAAAACACAACATTGTGCACACTGTAAACTCTAGTCAAACTGTAACCTACAACTGTCACTCAACCAAAATCACACACACACACACACACACACACACACACACACACACAAACACACACACACACACACACACACACACACACACACACACACACTGTTTTAAAAGAAAAACATATTTATCCAACTCCATTTCAAAACAGTCTGTGGGTCCCATCTTTTGGACATTCATCATATTGCATTGGTTTTCATTTCTTGTCCTCGGAGCACTAATCTTACACATTCTACATTGATTAAAAAAGAAAATCGAATGTGTTTTTAATGGTAGTAATATTTTAACAAAAATCAATTATTTATAATTCAGATAAGAATAATGTTACATTTATTAATTAACATGTTAATTAAAATTAAGGAAAACAAATATATTGATCTGAAATATAGCAAATTAATTTTAAATTAATTCAGGTACAATTACCAAACATATCGCAAGGGCTTTTTGTCTTTTCATTAATTTAATTAATAAACTAATTATATAAAACTATTGTCAGTGCACTACAAATAAACTGGTTCTATGCCTTTATATAATAAAACTTATTTAAAAAATACAATGCCTTCTGCATTTTTGGCTTTTCCCTCCATTGTACCGAAATCGTACCGAACCGTGATGTCTGAACCGAGGTATGAACCGAACCGTGACTTATGTGTACCCTTCCACCCCTAACACACACACACACACACACACACACACACACACACACACACACACACACACACACACACACACACACACACACACAAAAGATTCAGATAATCGCTTCAGCATTGAATTGCAGCCCTCTGAATCGTAATCGAATCGAATCGTGAAGTGCCTAGAGATTCCCACCCCTAGTTGAAATAGTTGCCAAGTTCCCATTTAATTGATTTAAAAGTAAAAAAATAATTAATAACTCTGGGATTAGAAACTGAAGTTGTCCCAACCTGATGGCTTTTTCTTCTCTGTTATACAGAATAATAAAGAACAGCTGTTATAGTAAACTCTGTGTAGGACAACATCAACGTGGCCCATGTTTCGTACAGTACAGTATAGTTTTATTGAATGCCATGTCATTATCTGTGGCTATTTTCATGGCAAAAACTGATTTACAAAAACAAGAGAATACAATGAAAATAAAAACAAAGCAAACAGAAAAAATACAGCTTTTACTTTTCAACATTAATGTGATAACGATTCTGGTAAATTCTTACTAAAGTCCTTAAGTGAGTTTGCTGCCTTTGCTGTTGTTGTTGTTGCTGGAGTATCTGAGACTATAGATATTAAAGGGATAGTTCACCCAAAAATTTAAACTCTGTCAGTAATTCCTCTCCCTCATGTTGTTCAAACCTGTAAGACTTTCGTTCATCTTCAGAACACAAATTAAGATATTTTTGATTAAATCTGAGAGCTGGATCTCTCCTCCGAAGGCTTCTTAAGGGATTGAAACTTTCCGGCCCAGAAAAGTTATTAAAGACATCGTTAAAATAGTCCGAGTGACGACAGTGGCTCAACCTTAAGTTTATCAAGCGACGAGAATACTTTCTGTGCGCAAAAAACAAACAAAAATAACGACTTTATTCAACTATTCTTTTCCTTCTCTGTGGGCCTCGAGTGAGTTCACGTAGTGTAACAGCCCAGCGTTTCTGGGTTGTACATCACACGCATCACACACATGACCAGCGTCGGCCAATAGTGAGCCTGCGTGTGACATATTTTTTTGATTCACTAAAAAGAACCTGATTCGAAAGAGTCATTTGTTCATGAATCAGACTAATTGTGTGTTTTTGATTCACTTAGAAGAACCAGTTCATAAGAGCCGATTGCTTGCGATTCAGACTACACTGTTTGCACGGTATGTTTTGATTTTCCTAAAAAGAACCGGTTCCTAAAAGCCAGTTGTTTGCGAATCGAACTGGTTGCACTGTATGTTTTTTTTTTTTGTTTATTTGTTTTTTTTTTACCAAAAGGTGTGAATTTTATTTACCGTACTATAAGCTATAAACCATTTATTCTTAAAAAATAATTTTGGAATTGGAACCAGAAACGTTAAACTAAACCCCAGGCATCAAGGCTTGTTCTCAGCTTACCCTTACCTGTAACTCATGAATATTTAATTTCATTGCTTCAGCTCGTACACCAGGCCACTTTAATCTTTCATTCCAGCTGAAGTGTTTGATTTTTCAGAAAGAGGAGCGCAGGTAGAACCAGAACAAACGCGGGGATTAGTGCAATCGTTCACCGTAAAGCCCTCGCATCTCAATGAGGAATTAACCCCCGCTCTCCGCATGCGACTTCTGCATCAGTGATGCTATTGGCTAATAGGAGTCCGTTAAGTTTGGCCTGCTCTGCGTGGGAAACTGGATTAGCCATTAGGCTGCCAACGCTTCAAATCGATGCTCTTGTCAGCTGTAGGTGTTGTCAGGGCTCATGGAGATTTATGGGTAATCATTCATCTATTTGGTTGGATGGAGAGCAGGAAAATACAGCGTGTTATTTAGAAATGTATATCTGACACTACGCTGAGGGAGAATTTCACACCTTTGTTAGGAGCCATTGATTTCTTTTTTTATACAGTTGAAACTCGAAAAATTTGAATATCGTGCAAAAGTTCATTTATTTCAGTAATTCAACTTAAAGGGTGAAACTAATATATTATATAGACTCATTACATGCAAAGTGAGATATTTCAAGCCTTTATTTGTTATAATTTTGAAAAAGTTTTTCATAGCTGTAAGCCATAATCATCACAATTATAACAAATAAAGGCTTGAAATATCTCACTTTGCATGTAATGAGTCTATATAATATATTAGTTTCACCTTTTAAGTTGAATTACTGAAATTTTTGCACGATATTCAGATTTTTCGAGTTTCACGTGTATTATTGCATTAGAGTATATTATCATTGTCATTAATAATAATAAAAATGAGAGATGCACGATATATCGCCCATCATATTGGTATCGGCTGATATATGATCATTTTGCAGATTTGCAACTTAAAAACGATAAATAATGAATTTTGAATTGCTTAAAAGATTAATTGGAATCACTATAAATACAGTAAAGTTCAGCACAAGTCTGTCATATCGCATACATTAAATTATAATGAAAACACTACTGTAAAAGAATGTCGTGAATTCTTTCTGTTTTAGCACTTTGTTACGGGATAAGCTTGTGCATTCGCAGCCTTTTGTGTAATTGTAAGTTGTAAAATTATGTTTATTTGTGTATCTGATTTATATCATAAAGGATACCAGCAGCGGCAGTACCTTTTAAGGAAGCTCAATTCATTTGGAGTTAGTAAGAACTTGCTCACTATAGGGGTGTAACGATACACGTATTCGTATTGAACCGTTCGGTACGAGGCTTTCGGTTCGGTTTTCGGTACGCATTTTTAAACCGAACGGTTCGTTGGATCATTTTTCCTGCCGACCAAAATTGCGTTATTTCAAATGTAGGCGCGTCGCGCGTGGCAAGCGCACTCATGATGTAAGAGACGCTGGCGTGACCACAACATTGCCCAACATCAAATGGCAAATGTAATGTAAGCGGAACGAAACTGAGCGACTCGTTATTGTGTGTTTGACGGACCGTTTATCAGTCTGGACCAATGCAGCGCGAGCCGATCTTCATCATCAGCACTGTCACTACACAGCCAAATCCAGTAAAGAAAACATTTGAGTTCGCCACTGAAGTAATAACATCGCTGCGAGATCTAGTGAGAAACATTCACATTTCTCTGTTATTAACGGATCAAACAGCGCTGACGTGGAAACCAGGAAGAAACATTGTGCCATGAATGAACTATCCAGTGTCCACAGATCAGCAACATCACCATGGGTTTACTGTAGTAACACTACTAACTGTAACCATGGAAGTGTGGCAGGAATAGTAGGCTATAATGCTTTCAAGTAACATCACGTCGGTTTTATTTTAACATTATGAATACAATTGCTGCCCTCAAATGTTAATCTGAACTAAAATAAACCTCTGTTTATAACTACATTTCATTTTGTCCAAGGAGCTGTTTTGTTTAAAAGCTCCTAAGAAAAGTCAAGTATAGCTCCATCATTGCTCAAAGTAAAAAAATATCATACTTTATGATGTTAGTTTTAATAAAAATATAATTAAAAAAATTAAATCAAGAAAATTTCCCCGGCATTTCTTTTTTTTTTGCTGTATCGAAAACGTACCGAACCGAACTATACAAGTTTTTAGGGACACTATAAAGGACACAAGCACTTTGTTCGAGTCCTTTTATCCCGACTCGAACAAAGTGTTGGTGTTACGGGTATGGCCCTGAAATGGTTTAAATCATATTTGACAGATAGGAGTTTTACTGTCCGCCTTGGGAATTGCTCTTCATCTACTGCACCTCTTTCTTGTGAGGTTCCCCAAGGTTCCATTCTGGGACCCATGCTCTTTTCCCTGTATATGCTGCCCTTAGGGTCCATTTTTAAAAAACATAACATTTCTTTCCACTGTTTTGCAGATGATGTACAAATTTATTTGCCTGTAAAAAACAATGAGAAGAACAACATCCAACCTTTGTTAGACTGCTTGAGTGATCTCAAAATTTGGCTAGATCAGAACTTTCTATGTCTTAATGATAAAAAGACCGAGATTGTTGTGTTTGGTCGTGCGGGACATCTAAGTGAATGTGCAGATGCTCTTGGTACTCTATGTTCCCATATTCGACCTTTTACCAGGAATCTGGGTGTAATTTTTGACAGTGCTTTTAAATTTGACAAACAAATTAGTTCAGTTGTTAAAACTAGCTTCTTCCACTTGAGACTTCTGGGGAAGGTCAAGCCATACATGCTACGTAAAGACTTTGAAACAGTCATACATGCTTTTATTACGTCGCGATTAGACTACTGTAACTCTTTGTATGCCGGATTGGAGCATTCATCCCTTCGACGGCTACAGTTAGTGCAGAACGCAGCAGCTCGACTTTTAACCGGAACCAAAAAACGTGAACATATTACTCCCGTATTGGCCTCATTACACTGGCTTCCTGTTTGTTTTAGAATTAAATTTAAAATTGCATTAATTGTTTTTAAAATTCTAAGTGGGTTGTCACCTTCATATTTATCAGAGCTTCTACATGTCCACACACCTGTCAAAGGACTGAGATCTTCCGACCAGATGCTTCTCGATGTGCCCAGATCTAGGCAAAAAACCAGAGGTGACAGAGCGTTTGCAGTGGCTGCTCCTAATATTTGGAATAGTCTGCCAATTTTTGTAAGGAAAACGCAGACTATTGAAATATTCAAGTCCTTGCTTAAGACGCATTATTATGCTTTGGCCTTCAATTCTAGCTGAGCTCTGATATCTTGACCTGTGGGTCATTTCTGTATTTCTGTTTGTATTTTGTGTGATATTGTCTGTTTAATAATTTGTTTTGTTTCTTTGTTGGATCTTGTGAAGCACTTTGGTCAATTACGATTGTTTTAAATGTGCTATATAAATAAAATTGAACTGAACTGAACTGAACAAGTGTATCGTATCGAACCGAACCGTGAATTTTGTGAACCGTTACACCCATTCTACTACTCCTATATTGAAAGTGTCATTACATTCTCCATTGTCTGCTGGTTTCATTCTATAAGCCTCCAAAATAGAAATAGTCTGGAGCACTCGGTTAAAGTCTGCTCAAAGATTATTGGACTCCCGATTAGGGCTCTTTCTATTATGGAAGTGAACCGCAAATGCTGAGGTTGGCTGGAAGGATTTTCCGAGACACTTCACATGTAATGTTCTCTGTTTTTGAGTGGCTTCCTTCACGGCGACGGCTTCGTTGTCCATGTTGTAGGACAGAATGGAGGAAGGCAACCTTTGTTCCCAAATCGGTGCAGCTTTTAAATTCTCAACCATCTCTAGCCCCCTTGTTTATCATGCCTTGATTTTAATTTTTATTTAAATATATAATTTAGGTATTCATTAATATGCATTCCGTTCACATTGTGTAATTTATATAATGTAGGATGTTTTTATGTATGATGTTTACGTTACTCTATGTGGCCTCATTAATTGCCCCTTGGGGACAAATAAAGTGTTTTGAAATTGAAAAATCTAAATTGAAATACATTTGGTTAAGAAATTACGTGTGCCGGTGATCATCTTTAGCTTCAGCCTGTCATTAATAATAATGATACACCTCTAGCATCATGGCGGTGAGTTTTGCACAAAGCCAACTCACATTTTGCTCAGAAAATGTAAAAATCTAGTTAGTTTTTCCATTGTGGGCTTGAATGCTGTGGGTATCCAGGCTATGGATGACGGCTTCAGAGCTCCTCTGGAATAAATATGAAACACCTACTCCTAGATACTCATGCGCTTGATGGTGAAACATGTCAGAAAGGCACTCATTTTGAGGGCACTTTTTTGGTAAAAATATGCGTGCTCCTCGCACAGTTTTTCATGATGATTTAGCGTGCATTTACTTCCCTTTGAATTATCTTCAAGTTGGGCCGGTATTAGATAGTCTGTCAGATGTTTGGTTAACAGTTCAGATACATTTGAGTGTGTTGAAAGTTATGTTAAAATGCATTGGCTACTATGCGGATACTATGAGACACTTGTTACACACTGCGGTGAGCTAGATCGATATTAGGCATGGTAAAACATGGTACTCGCGGTAAATCAAGAAAACGAGATTTAAACAGTAAGACTAACTGTTTTGAGCTGTATAACAATGATTAGTTGACTGTCGAGGAATGTATCCAAACAGTTGCTCACCTGTCTATTAAAACATAATATATTAAAGCATTTTTGGTGTTTCCATGGTTTCTACAAATTAAAACAGAAATCGAGCGTACGCGAACACGATCCGTATCCTGGTTAAAATAGCTTATTTCTCTGGATTTAATTATTCTTGAAAACATTTGGGATAATGTGTAAGTACACAAGTCAACAAAATATATAACATTGTTCTAGTGGTTTTTGGATATTTTAATCCAAAAATCTAACATATTGTGCCTTTATAATAATACTAATAATAATACATTTTATTTATAATGTGCTTTTCTTATATCCAAAGCGCTACAACAAGTACAGTACAAAAGTACATCCGTAAAAGAAAATTAAAAAACCTAAATGCAACAACAGGAAGAGTACAATATACATCCAGTGTCTCCAATTAAGACACAAACACTATCTTAAATGTGCTATAGGGATGCATGATGATATCGGGACAACATCGGTATCGGCCGATAAAGCTTAAAATGACCATCATCGGTATCGGCCGATAAAAGCTTAAAATGACCATCATCGGTATCGGCCGATAAAGCTTAAAATGACCATCATCGGTATCGGCCGATAAAAGCTTAAAATGACCATCATCGGTATCGGCCGATAAAGCTTAAAATGACCATCATCGGTATCGGCCGATAAAAGCTTAAAATGACCATCATCGGTATCGGCCGATAAAAGCTTAAAATGGCCATCATCGGCATCGGCCGATAAAAGCTTAAAATGACCATCATCGGTATCGGCCGATAAAAGCTTAAAATGACCATCATCGGTATCGGCCGATAAAGCTTAAAATGACCATCATCGGTATCGGCCGATAAAGCTTAAAATGACCATCATCGGTATCGGCCGATAAAAGCTTAAAATGACCATCATCGGTATCGGCCGATAAAGCTTAAAATGACCATCATCGGCATCGGCCGATAAAAGCTTAAAATGACCATCATCGGTATCGGCCGATAAAAGCTTAAAATGACCATCATCGGTATCGGCCGATAAAGCTTAAAATGACCATCATCGGTATCGGCCGATAAAAGCTTAAAATGACCATCATCGGTATCGGCCGATAAAGCTTAAAATGACCATCATCGGTATCGGCCGATAAAAGCTTAAAATGACCATCATCGGTATCGGCCGATAAAAGCTTAAAATGACCATCATCGGCATCGGCCTATATGAATATTTCTGCCGATGAGCCTTGCCGATAGGGTGGCGTGTTTCCTATGCGCACGTGACGACCGTGAACGAAGCATGAGCGCCAGCAACTTAAACTTCCGACTAGGGGTGTTCGTCTCACGCGGTTTTTGATCGTGGACGATTAAAATATCTCTTCACGATCTGCTTTTGAAGAAAAATCATAGTATCGTGCATTCTATCAGTTCAGTTCTGGCGCCTTCATCTCAACATACTGTACAACGCGACGTACATTCACATCACATCACATGTAAACGCAGAGGTAGAGTTACACTCACGGGACACTGCAATTCACAAAAGTTCATTATTTGCATGTGCGTCAAAGTCTTGCTAGGTAAACATGTCATTCACGTGCTGATGCGCTGTTCTAACATCCGCTGTTCTGAGCGCGTTACACCCGACGCTCACAGGAACTAAAGCCGTCACAGCGCCTGCATACTGGACTAATCTTTCGAGTCTTATTGCGCTGATACTGTCAAATACACACAAGGTTTACATAAACAAAGTTGCTTATGTCTAAAGTGAAAGCAAACAGAGAAAATCTGCTTGTCAAATGTGTGTTTAGATGCGTCGAGTGCAGCTCTTAAAGAGACAGTATCTATAATATGCTGCCGCTTGTCCTTAAAGAGATGCTGCACCCAGAAATAAAAATTCTGTCATTATTTATTCACTCTGTTGTTCCAAACCTGTATTCATTTCTTTCTTGTGCTTAAATACACTATAGTATATTTATATATTTTTATATATATTTTAAATATAAACTATACACTGGAGTACAGCAACTGTTTGGTTAGCCACATTCTTCCAAATAACTTTTATTTTCATTTTCAACAGAAGAAAGAAAAATTTTATTTGGGTTTAAAACAACTTGAGAGAGTAAATGATGACAATTTAAATTTTTGAGAGAACTATCCCTTTAATGTTAATAAAACAACAAAACACAGAGGAAATCACTCATTGCTCTTGTCTGAGAACTTTAATAGAAGCTTTAATAAGCTTTTTTTGCACTTAAAAACAACAACAAATATATCGGTATCGGCATCGGGCAAAACTAGTTTAAAAATATCGGCATATCGAATATCGGCCAAAATCCAATATCATGCATCCCTACTGTGCTACCTTTAAATATTCCAGACGTTATCGTTTTCCCCCTTCAGTGATGAGAGGAATTACAGTGTATGTTCTCCTCCGCCGGTCTGGGACCTCGTGGACTATCACTGCAACTGTTCTGCAAATGTCACTGGACATCTGACTGTTAATGAATCGCACCAACTGAACATGGCTATGTACGAGAGAGACATTTTAAAATATGCAAATCCGTCAGATGCACCAGTAGCAGCTCCCCATGGCTCGCGCATATGTTACCGCGTGTGCTTCATTCGTTCTCCGTTAGTCTCGGTTCAGAGCTGCGGTCTGCCTTGTTTTAACGTGCAACAGTGTTGAAGTCAACTACGGAAAACAATTAAGCACTGTGTAGTCGTCGCATTTCTCCGAAGTGACCTTTGGAATTCACACGGGCATCTGTTAAATGTCTTCTAAGGTCACAACATTTGATGAATCATGGCCCTTATTTAACAAATGCTCTTTGCATTTTCATATTCATTTTTTTTAGCTATTGAATGGAAAAGCACTTATGGCATTGAGAGCTGTGAAACGGTACACATTTGTGCAAGTGAAAGCAACGCCCTCTGGAACACATGGTTATGACTTTCATACATATTCACGTCTCAGCTGATTGACTCTTAAATAGGCTTATATAACATTCTTGACGTGAGTAAGACTGGTGCGCAGTAACTGTGGCAAACTCATAAACTCTGGCTGTGTTCAGAATGGCATACCCGCTTTGTATTTTATTTTATGTATTAATATTTCATGTTTTAGTATACTTTTCTTAGGAATTAAAACCAAGACCAAGCCATTATCAGCGCCATGCGCTACATCGCTCCACACTGCAACCTTCTTTTCCAGTTGATGCAACTATAGATATTAAAGGGATAGTTCACCCCAAAAATGAAAACTCTGTCAGTAATTACTCTCCCTCATGTTGTTCAACCCCGTAAAGCCCATTGCACACTGAGTCCGAAATTTTCGTATGCGTTTTTTCGATTCGGTGGCTCTGAATTGTCAAAACATCATTCAAACACCATTCAAACGGATTGCTACGGATGCGAAAAACGCAAAAAATCGAACCGGATTCGATTTTTTTTATGACGGACGAAAGTTTCGGAGGCAGTGTGCAAGCGAGATTGACATAACGTGAGGTTGTATTTATTTTTTAACGTGCGAAAATTTCAGATGCGAATTTTGGACTCGGAGAATTTCGGAGCCACTGTCGTCACTCGGACTATTTTAACGATGTCTTTAATAACTTTTCTGGGCCGAGAAGTTTCAATCCCTTAGAAGCCTATGGAGGAGTGAGACAGCTCTCAGATTTAATCAAAAATATCTTCATTTGTGTTCTGAAGATGAACGAAAGTCTTACGGGGTTGAACAACATGAGGGAGAGTAATTACTGACAGAGTTTACATTTTGGGTGAACTATCCCTTTAAAGTTCGCACTGGTGCACCACCATGTTCCCCAACTGATAAGAGCTGTCATTTCTGTTGCATATGAGAAACATCAAACGGCAAATGAAACGAAACCGCGCCACTCGTGGACCGTTTATCAGCTTGAAGCAATAATAGACGAGAGCGCAGCGTGAGCTCAGAACAGGTTCACTCGCGGGCCGATCTCGATCATGCGACACTACACAGCACTGGGAGATCCAGTGAGCCTTAATAACGCCTTATTAACATCACTGCAAGATCTACTGAGAAGCTTTCAAATTCAGCGCAGAACTCTCTGTTATAAACCACAGATATCAGACCAAACAACGGTGCACAAAAACATTGTGCCATGAATGACGTTATTGAAGGCTTTTTAATCCACAAAATTTACCATTTAATGCAGCAACTCTAACTGTAACCATGGTATTGTGGCAGAAATAGTCAAATGTTTTTTTGTTGTTGGTCAGTTCAGTATAATATATTGAACAACAATGGTACATATCATAAAAATAGAAAATATACATTTTGGCTATAAAAAGTAGGTTTTCGCACAGTACTGTTTTTAATAAAAGTTAATTTTATCTACATCTCAATTCAAGCTCAGTGCTTTACTGTTAAATTTCCAATAAACAAACATGTTATGTTATTAGTAACTGCACTTATTAATGCAAAACAAAAGTAGCTTTATGATAAATTTTCCCCCAGCGCTACCAAATCAGGTGCTGTTGCCACCATATGTACCATAATATATTATAATATATTTTATTATTATAATCAAATTATTTAATATTATATTTTTATTAATGTTTTTATTTTATATAGCATTTTTTTAATCTAATTTTGTGTCAAAATGTCTTAACATTCGTCAGTCTTTCAAATAAGAAGTCAATAATGAAATGTTACATATCACAGCAGTAATTTATTCTGGCCAATTTGAAAAGGGAAGATCAAGTGCATTGCATTGTGGGATACATTTCTCCATGCAATGTGCTCTGTTGTGTATTTCACATTGTAGAGATTGTAGTTGGCCATTTGAGTACTTCGTCCATACTGAAAATTTTTACACTTTGCACAGTACACTGACCATACGAGCCTAAATGCAGCAATATTTGTATGCAATACCAAACAGAACTACTTTTGTACACAGAGAGAGAAACCCACAGTATTCAAAATAAGCAGTGTCATGGTGACTGAAACTCACCCGGCTAGAAAATAAACTCCATAGACCTTGAAAATTAAGATGGATGGTCACATTCTGGTACCGTTGGTTAATGAGATGCTACAGTTTGAGCTAACTAACTGAACCCGACGCATGCATCATGAGAGAATGAAATTACGCAGAAGTTTTATTTGCATTGCTTTGTATCTTATTACAGACTCGAACACACGCTCCATTTGTGGGCAATGAAAGAGAAAGAAATGCAGAGGTTTTGTGTGAAATTTGATTTGGTGCAGTGAAGGTGATCCGTTTATGTGATGCAAAGCCTTTATCACACAGGCAGGGGAGCTGAGGAAGGACAAAAATGCAGTCTAAATGACAACGGCACTAAATGCCCTCTCCTCTCCAGCCATCTGTACGTCTCCTGAACTCCTTTTGAGGTCAAACGCTACAGGGCTTGCGCAACACGATGCCCCTGTAGGGGAGAGGATCCCAGAATATCAATGCTGCATTCACACATTTCTCTCTATTAGAGGTTTTGATATGAAGGTCGGCCAACGTATATTGTACATTTGATGTGACTGTCCCATCTGAAGGACCTCATTTGAAGGGTTGTGAGCCATTCAGAAGTTAAATAAAAATGCTAAGTTATTCTATTTTGAAGGTTTAATCTAATTTTCTTTTATAATGTTAGAAGTAAATTGAAAATGCCTTTTTAACGCAATTTGCGGTGTCATTATCATTGATTGGACGTGCGCAGCATACGATATGTTTGCATAAAGGCTCTTGCATTGTGCATCCTCATATATTGCAGACCATACAATCAAGTTTTTTCTGAAAGGTAAGAATGAAACGGTCTCTTCACTCCAACTGGTGCATTGTCTGTCACCATTTTTCCCCTTAAACAATCTACTGTTTACACAACACGCTGTGTTTCCGTGACTGTCCAACTCACGTGAATATGAGGCAGACGATTGGTTGTCGGTTGTGAAGCATCTATCTGTAACATTGAACAGAAAATTCACTCGTTCGTGACTGAATAACTTTTGCAACTATATTTGTAATGTATATATTTTTTATAAAGTGCAGTGTTATTTTATATTTGATTACCGTTTCTGTTCCTGAATACCTGAAAGCACTGTTTAATTCAGTCATATCATTGTTCAGTTGTATCTATGTGTTGCGATTGCTAATTTTTTATTTGTTCTTTTTTAATTGCCGAGTGTTTACTTGTCTTTAATAATGCTTGAAACTTATATTAGTTCGGCTAGTTGTTTTTCTATGGTGTTTTTAAACCACAGGCAAACGTTCATTGTGTAAGTGTTCGTTAGCCTGTGGATTTGTGTTTATGATATTCAGCTACAATTAAATATTTTGCAATAAGACTAAATGTGAATGATATCTAAGCTTTTTTTTTTTACCTTATTGGAATCGAAATTAGGAATCGATAAGTTTCGGAATCGATAAGCAGAATCAGAATCGGAATCATTAAAATAAAACGATAATCAACCCTATTCATAACCCCGGGTAAAAAGCTGTGCTAACTGATTTACAATCAGTTGTTAAGAGCAGTGTGAAAAGTCCTTTTATTTCCAGAATACATAGGCTAGCCTGTGTAAAATTTCTTTGAATTACAGTTTTATAAATTCCTCTTATTGTCATTCCAGTTCAACTTTCTGTGTATTGTGTCCAATTTAGTTGAAATTCCAACTCAAGAACTGTAAAAAAAGGGATGCACCGATATGAACATTTTGGCTGATACCGATAACCGATAATTATTTATATTTGAAAGCCGATAACCGATATATTGGCCGATAAATTTAAATCCAAATTTTATATATATTTCTGAGAGCCTGATTACAAGTCTCACCATTAAAAGCCATGTCCCAAGCACACAATTATGATGTGGTTATTATTATTTTATGTAGCCTATTTGCTCTGCACATGTTGCAATTAAAAAAAGTATTTTCCTTTTTTTTAAAGTGATTCCAATCATATTTCAAGCAATTCAAAACCATCATGTTAACAGTGCGCATCTGAAGAGTCTCAGCTGAAGGAAATAATACATTATTTATCGGCTTTATTACATCGGGCCGATAACGATAGCATTAAAAATGAACATATATCGACCAATATGTTGGCCGATATATCGTGCACTACTAAAAAAAATCCTATAGACTTACATTGAAGAAGAGACCCATGTTTAGAAACATTGAGGGCCCTATCTTGCACTCGGCGCAAATGACTTTGTACACTGACGCATGTATCATTCCTATTTTGCACCCGCGCAAAGCGGACTTTTCCCTCCACAGACGCACGTCGGTTAACTAAGAAATACACTTGCGCTCCCCGGGGCGGTTCAGCGCAAAGAGGAGGCGTGTTCCGGCGCAAACTTTCCCTCATGCTATTTTGCTGTTCTATAAAACAATTGCGCCACTGACCAGAAAAAAACTAGTCTAAAGTCAGTGGCGCGTTGCGCGTTGTTCATTATGCTATTTTAAGGGCGCATGCTTGGCCATAATCAATGTAGCGTGTGCACAACGCGCATACACTTTGATTCTCTCATCTGAGCAGCAGTTTTCATTTTTGCAAATCATACATTATTATTTACGATAGATAGATAGATAGATAGATAGATAGATAGATAGACAATTTATTATAAAAGCATGTAGCTTACACATTTACCCAAATTATCATACGCCTGTTTAACAGAAGTTAATTTGTGTGGGTTTCTCCATCCCCAATGTCACTTCTCTGTGTTTTACGGCCCTGACGAGAACGTTGCTCTCCTCGGCTGTGAACCGCTCCTGGCGCGCGCCTGGCAAATCCGCCGTTATAATAGGAATCCGCTTTAGAACAAGCGCGCCTGCTCTTAAAGGGAATGTGAGATGACGCTCTGATTGGTTTATTTCACGTTACGCCCAAACCACACCTATGAATAATGAAGCTACTTCAGACCAACCTCTTTTAGATTTGCGCCAGGCGCAAGAGGCATTTATCCCGCCGGGAAAATAGCAACAGCGCCGGGATCCGCCCACAAAGTTACTTGCGCTTTACGCTTTGACACTTGCGTTTCAGATCGTTAAAATAGGGCCCTGAGACTTGAGACTCTTTTCACGTAAACCATTAAGAAACCACTTACCAACCATCCAGAGCAAGTCTCTAAAACACTTGGAAACATTTAGCAACCGTACAGCGATGTTTTGCCAACCACTCACAACACCTAAGCTCTGTGTTGTTGGGTTTTGCACGGGGAATCACAGCAAAACATATGAAAATCTAGCATATCCAGTGCATTTTTGATATCTGTGTGAGATTTAGTCAGTGGCTTTGGAGCCGTTTTGAATCCAAACACTTAAAGCGAACATTTGACCATAAAATGTTGCCCGTGATTTAATAACAGATGGTCAGTATGCATGCTGCCATTTGAAGACTAAACCTCTAAGTGCCTCCTGCCTCGCAGATCTGCATTTTGATCATGTGGTTGCATTTCACTGAATCATTCAAGACAATCCTGTGGGCCAATTAGTGGTGGATTGAATCAAGGCGAGAGCAGCTTTGAGATCAGGGTGCTTGAGAATAGGTTGTTTATTCTGCAGCCGTCACATGCACCCGAGTATTTGTTGTTTACAGCGTCTTGCACTGAGGTGGGAAGGCAGGATAGTTTTTCTGTGTGCTTTGACCACAAGGGTTAAATTTTCTCCACTATGTTCAATATGTGATTACTTGAAAACACAGGCTTTGCAATAAGAAACTGTGAACCCACGAGTAGCTACAGCTCTCAATGACTCTGGCTGATGAGTGATAGGCAGGATCTTGTATGTTTGAGGCCCTTTTTCTCACCCCTGTTGGGCTCAGTGAGTGTTTGTACTACAGAAAGTGATGAAAACAATTATCTTCAGCTTTGTATGCGTGTGAAATAAGGGCTTTTCTGTAGCCGTATGATTTTAGATGGACTGTTCAGCACTACAGTAATGTGCCCGCAGCATCTCATCCCCTGCACAGATTGTGTGGGTAGGACAAGCCATATAATTTCTTCATCTAAGTAAGTGCAGTTGCCAACACTCGGTGTTACCTCATAACAAAATCACATCCAAATGCCTGAGCAGGCGTACTGGCATGGATCCTCATCTTGTCTGTATGTGTGCATACAGGAACCTGGCTTCATTCATTCTGCATGGCTTCTGAAGCTAATGATTTGGTTCAATGCCAGTTTCCAGGTTCAGTGATTACCCTCATCCCGGCTAACGGATTTAGGCATCAGAGCTAACAGGTTTATGTACTAGGAAATTAGTTTGAAAACATTCTACTTCGGTTGTCACTTGTCATCCAACCCGTGTTGTTTTTGTTTACTAAAACAATTACAAATCTTTTTGTTAACTGACATAACATAAAATAGAAATTTTAACTGAAACATTTAGAAATGTTGCCATGGCAAATAACTGAAATAAAATAATTTTATGTTGAAGTACGACAATTAGTAAAACTAAAACTGAAATTAAAATAAAATAAATTAAAGCTAAAAAAAATAAAATAATAATAATAATATTAAAGATGACAAAATCACATATAAAAATGACTAAAACTTAAATTAAAATTAAAACTGAAAATATAAAAAAAGCTAATTCATAATACTAATTAATAAATACAATAATAGTATATAAATAACATTAAAAAATACTGCATTCAACAACCGCAAAGTCGTTAATAAGGTTAAATATTCAACATGCACCAATGCTGCATTTTTCCAGATATACTAATCATTCAACAAACATGTATTCTTTACTTCAATGAGCTCATTGTTTCGGCCTTAAATTAATACAGTGTGATTTGTATATGTACATTTCTGAAATACATAACTTGGACACAGTCACCTCTGATAACCCTAAATTGTAAGACATGCATTTTCTGAAAAGCTGCTTTGAAACGATATGTATTGTGAAAAGAAAAGCGCTATACAAATAAATGTGAATTGAATAGTTAATAAGGTTGAATAGTTGAATATTCCAAGTTGTTTTGAACTACTCATATGAAGTATTCCAAATTTATATATTATATTTTGTGCATTATTAACGAATAGACTGCAACTTCTTCAGGCAACCCACTTACCTAATACCTTCAGAAACATTATTAATTTTTGAATATTCCAGAAGGCTTTTATGTAATTATGCTAGTTGACGTGTTTGGAATATTCTTTGTTAGTTTGTTAGCTTCTCAAAAAATAGAAAGCAGTATTTTCTGTAGAAATGCTGTCTCGGTAGGCATCTCACTAGTTTCTGAAATGCTGCCCATGGGTCATTTCTCATAATTGTGGTTATTTTATTTCCAAGATTCTCCAGATGAGTTCTAGGACAGGCAGTTTGGAGCCAAATGGGTTTCATATAAATCATGTATGAGCACAGAAGTGTTTCAGCTGCTTCGGGAAAAAAAAGTCTGATGCAGAGGTCTCAAACTTTTGCAGACTCTGTGAAAGTGCGCCTATTATGCTTTTTCGAATATTATCTTACATGAAGTGTGTAATATAGCTGTTTGTGTATGTAAAAGGTCTGCAAAGTTTTAAAGATCAAAGTGCACGACAAAGTTATTGTCTCCTAAAAGAAAGAGCTGATTCTAAGCTGCAGAAACGAGTCGTCAGCAATTCCAGTCATTCCTATGTAGGTTTGTAACGCATTTGCATAATGCCAGCCTATGGTCTTCATTGGCTAAACAGCGTCTGCTTTGCCCCGCCCTCAAACACTGTAGTTGTAGCTGAGACTGGAAGAGTTTGGTTCGTGTTGTCAAGATGACGAGATGCTGTTTTCAGTGCTGCAAATCCACTTTGTTGCACTTCCAAAGGATGAGACTCAGGCTGGAATTTATACGGTACAACCAACGCCATTTTTACTGTTTCTATTCACTGTGTATCAAGTGCTGAGGAAGACCCAGAGCTGAAATTCAGATATGCTAATGAGTGTTTGGTTTCAAACACACGCTGTAAGCGCTCGATCAATCACAACAGATTGTGCCATCTGACCAATCAGAGCAGAGTAGACCAATCACAACAGACTGGGCCATCTGACCAATCAGAGCAGAGAAGACCAATCACAACAGACTGGGTCATCTGACCAATCAGAGCAGAGTAGACCAATCACAACAGACTGGGTCATCTGACCAATCAGAGCAGAGAAGACCAATCACAACAGACTGGGCCATCTGACCAATCAGAGCAGAGTAGACCAATCACAACAGACTGGGCCATCTGACCAATCAGAGCAGAGAAGACCAATCACAACAGACTAGGCCATCTGACCAATCAGAGCAGAGTAGACCCATCACAACAGACTGGGCCATCTGACCAATCAGAGCACAGAAGACCAATCACAACAGACTGGGCCATCTGACCAATCAGAGCAGAGTAGACCCATCACAACAGACTGGGCCATCTGACCAATCAGAGCAGAGAAGACCAATCACAACAGACTGGGCCATCTGACCAATCAGAGCAGAGTAGTCCCATCACAACAGACTGAGCCATCTGACCAATCAGAGCAGAGAAGACCAATCACAACAGACTGGGTCATCTGACCAATCAGAGCAGAGTAGACCAATCACAACAGACTGGGCCATCTGACCAATCAGAGCAGAGTAGACCAATCACAACAGACTGGGCCATCTGACCAATCAGAGCAGAGTAGACCAATCACAACAGACTGGGCCATCTGACCAATCAGAGCAGTGTAGACCAATCACAACAGACTGGCCCATCAGTGTGTTTGGAACAACAGCTCTCGATCTGTGGTGAGAAGCAGAGTTGTTTGCATGACACGTGGACTCAATAAATCCTTATCTTGAGACAAATTAGCAAGCTGACATTCAGTACAATCTTTATCTTTTATTTAGAATACATACAAATGTCAATTACGTTTTTTAGTTTGTCAAAAGATTTAAAGCGTCGTTTTTGAAGAGTGCGCGTGTGTGAACGAGGTCTAGTGCGTAAGAACGAGCCAATGATTGAATCTGGAAATAATCTAAAATAACTGAGAAAAATAAGAAATAGTCCTCAGATGCCATGTTCATAACTTATAGCAAAACATCTAGCATTAATTTGATCTCAAACAGATTCGTTAAAAGTAGTTATTACTCCACCACCTGCGTGACGTCATTAACCAACGTGGTTGAACGACCAATTTGCGACAACATGGTTTCGGGAAACAGTCGTGACTAGCTAGTTGATTTCTTCAACGCTGCATCGGATTACAGTAGTTAAGCAGCGAGTTACAGCGCTGTACGGGAAACACACCCCAGACTGGGCCAACCGACCAATCAAGGCAGAGGAGGCTCTCATGAAGGAGGGGCCTAGCGAGACTTTTCAGACATTTCAGAAAATAGGTGATGCTACAGTGTGTATTATAAAAATCAAAGGGTTTTTTAGCATTTTTTTTTGTTTTTTTTACCTTGAATGCATGTTGTAGGAGACTCAAACAAAATTACAAACCTTTAAAATAGCCTAATAGGGACACTTTCTTTAAACGCCCGGATCTTTCACACATACTGTTGGTGCTATGCAAAGTTGATTCACAGATGGTGTCATGAAGCACGTGAACGCGATTGCAGGACACGGCTGAGATCTCACACCAGAGAGAACGCTACGCTACTGCACCTGGGAAAAAGATGTTCCTACCACAGTCAGCAACACACAGGACTCAATTCCCTTCCCCGTCGTCTTCAGCTGGACTGAAGTTGGCAGAAATAGATTAGTTTGAATCCAGGCTCATTTCAGCTTGGCCAATCTCCTGCCTCATGTTGCCTTCTCAAATGAATGCGGCTCAAAGGTAAACGCAGACCAGTTGTCAAGTAGGTCTATCATACTTGGGGAAAACTGTCCTCTAGCATTTACATCACAATCCCAAGTCCTTCACTCATGACTGTCCTGAGCCGTGACGTCAAAGGAGAAAGATGCTTCTCTTTCTGACCACTATAGTCATTCATCACAATATTGTCTTACGTATGTCTACATAGTGCACCAGACTCTTATTTCAAAAGAGCAAGAAAATTCTAGATGATCTTTAACATAGTGAAATGACAGAAGTGTGAATTGGGACTGAAACATGTCTCTCAGTAACAGGCCAGAGAGCCTTTACATCTCTTACTCTTGCCGAGGGAGAAATAGAGGCGATAAAGTGTTTATTATTATACACCAGCCATCTGGAGCCATCAGTGTCAGAGACCTCTGTCTGCGTGGAGGACAGGAAAAGTGGCTGGTTTACACTTTATTTCAAGTGGACGTGACCTGCTTTCCTCGTGTTTCATGATGCTTTTAAGCGTTCCCTTTCTGAAGGCTTTCTTAGAAACGACTTTACTGTGATAAATGCAATCGGGCTGCAACTGCTGAACAAAAATGAAGTGCTAATGAAAATAAACTCTTCAAAAGTGACAGTAGAGACATTTGTAATGTTACAAATGATTTATCAATGAACCCTAATATATATAGGTTTCCAAAAAACATGAAGCAGCATGACTGTTTTCAACTGATAATAATCATAAATGTTTCTTGAGCATCAAATCATCACATTAGAGTGATTTCTGAAGGATCATGTGACACTGAAGACTGGAGTAATGATGCTGAAAATTTAGGTTTGATCACAGGAATAAATTACATTTTATGATATATTCACATAGCAAACAGTTATTTTAAATTGTAATAATATTTTACAATATTACTGTTTTTATTGCATTTTTTAATTAAATAAATGCAGCCTAGGTGAGCAGAAGAGAGTTAAAAAAAAATCATGGCGACCCCAGACTTTTGCAGGGTAGTACATGATATTGTTGATAGTTGCAGCTGTAAAATGCAGTGCACGGCACAAAGATGTATAGGAAAGCGGGGGAATCAGACAGGGAAATGCAAATGAGCTGAAATCAAGTCAGTGAACTCCTGTGGTGCCGTGCCGATGCTTTACACCTGCGCTTTATTCTCCGGTTTCTCACAGGATGCTATTAATTGTGACGTGCTTCTCAGGAAATGAGTCTTCCGATTTCATTTGACTGACGTATGTTATATGATATGGCGCAAGTTCATGAGAGACGTCAGTGCTTCTTTAATATTCAGCAATGAATACTATGTTTTTTTCTCTTCCAAATGCAATTTATATTTGTGTCTTTAAAAGGGTAGTTTCAATGAATACAGGACATTATCTGTGGAAGTAAGAGTTTGATGTGTCACGGAAATCTGCAATATGAATGTTTTTGGTGATAGAACATTATAAGTGTAACAGTTCATTGTGTTTTGCCTTTGTTTTCTGTTTACACCATCACCCTACCGGAGTTAGCTGAGTTATATCTGCCACATTTACACATAGCCGGGTATTTAGAGAAACAAATATTTAGAGAAACAAACCCCCCCCCCCTCCCCTCCGTTTTCAATAATAACATCATGCACACAACATCGTTTTCAAAAAAGTTGTCATTTACATCAACCTGCATAAATACGCCGTCGAGCGTCATCATAACTCTGCCAAACTGGGCACTCACATGACGTACATGACGTATTTTCTGGCGCATAAAGTGACGTTTGAGAACCTAAACCCCCGTTTCTCCCAGTTGACACGGCAACACATAACCGGCGTTATCAGAAATCTGCACCACGCTTAGGAAACGTAACAATAAGTGAACTTCAAGAGGTGTCCATTTTTAAGTGAATATCTGGGAAAGCACAGTTCTGCAGACCTTTACAACCACATCTGTGGTTAGATGTCTTTGCCGAAAACAATAATACCTCAGAATCAGAAAGCAAGCTGGATGTCTCTAGCTCACGCCTGAACTGTGTAGCCTGTTCTCTTTTGTGCGCCGCTGGGAGAAAACAGAGCTAATTGAGTCGGAGATGCAGGGAAAGGTGGACCGTATGTGAATGGAGGGGGTTGTGTGCGACGTGGCAGCAAACGCTGGCTTTTTCCTTCCCAGGGGAGGAGTGTGTGAGTGTAAGAGGAGTGTGTGAGTGTGAGCTTCCAGCTGTAATGCTCTTCACGGATAACTGAAGGCCTGAGATGCTCCTCTCTCAGAGCTGAAGGTCAGACATCACATCCTAGTGACCCACACGACCACCTTCCCGGCGAGGAGAGAGAAAGAGACAGAATGAAGGGGAAAATGAAACGAGTGAAATGTATAGAGCTGTAGACGTTCCTTGGATGCAGTTTATGTAGGATGTGAAATACTCCACACAGGATTGAAATGACTTGGGCTGTGTTGAGAATGCAATACCAGATACTGAATGCATACGGAATATTATTTAATTTTTGGTGAAAATCAAGCTTTTAATTAGGGATGCACATATACCGATAACCGATAATTCTATACATTTGAAAGCCGATAACCGATATATTGGCCGATAAATCTAAATTCAAATTTTGAAATACTTTGATAGCCTGATTACAAACACCATTAAAAGCCATGTCCCAAACACTTTGCTCTGTTTTGTTCAAGTTTAGAGACGTGCTCCAGAAAAAAAGTTCACGGACAATGTTTTATTTCGATTGTAAATGGACACATAAAAAAGTAGACATTTAACAGTTTATTTTTTCATATTTATTAAGTCTGTATGACCAAAAATGAGGGAGTATTGCCGACCCCAGAGGGTTAAGGCATGAAGATTTTTTTCACGGAAAAAACGTTTGAATATTTCATTTGGGTGATCAAAGATGAGTTTTAAGGGATAAAATTATTGACTACAAAAGTAGAATGTGAAACCATATGCAATATTAAACGTTCTAAGCTTTATTATGCTACATTTTCACATTACCTCAATATTTAGTATATTGGAGCATCTAGTCATCATCTCAACACTGAATGCAACCAGTGATGTAATAGTCAAAGCGGCAATGCTAATCAACACGGACCAATCAGCTGTGAGCTCGATGCAACAGCAAAATATATATATTGTACTTATTAATGTCTCCATCTTCCAAACTGCTATAGTCCTATGTAGGGTTGTAGGATCTAATATTGATTATTATGTTAAGTTTCGTGCGCGCGAGAGAGACCGAGTGAGCATTAGTAAATTGCATGAGTAAATTGGTATATACTACATAGTTATATATAATTACTAAATAAGAGGCATGAAAGTTCGATTAATGGACTCCAATAATCAGTACTACAAACGTCTTGTTTTGAACTATTGTTTAATACATAGAAATAATTCAAGCACATAAACTTTCATATGGAGGATTAAATAGATTCAATTTATGCAGTAAGACTTCACAACTAATCACTGACACTGTACCACAACATTTTACATGTCAAATAACAATGACTCTGAATTTTATCCATTAATCGAACTTCCATAGTGCAGTTCTGCCTTGAAATCTTCTCATTTGGTTACATTCTGTTATGGAATATTTTTTTTTATTGATTGTATATTTTGAGTTTTATTCACATCCATTATGCAGGTACAATGCAAGTTTATATTTTGCTTCCTAAAATATATTTACACAATGTAAAATGTAAAATAGTGCCCTGTTGAAGTTTTGCTAAATTTTCTTTATTGTTTTCTTTATTTTTATTTATTCTTTAAGGAGATGCACTGAATTTAGGTGAATAAGAGGACCTGTTTTATTTTGATGCACATAGTTGTACATTAGCTGGAATTTAGAACAATATGGATGTGAAAGCAGTTATAATTAGCCTATGTGACAATAAAATTTGTTTTGGTTAAAATCAACAAATAATCGTGATAATTAATCGGGATCTCAATATTGATAAAAATAATCGTGATTATCATTTTGGCCCAAATCATGCAGCCCTAATTATCATTTAGATTTATGTAATTATTATAGACTTTGCATTGCTACATCTATGTCGACATATGACAAACAATATTATGATTTAAATGAGTAGACCAGAGACCAGAAATACCAATTTAAAATTCACAGAAGTTTTCACAGTTTAGTTTTTATGCATCTCACCGTGTTGCTTGCATCCGACGCAGACAGTGTGCACAAATAACGAGTCATGATTGGTGTGAATTTTTCTGCTTCCAGTTAATCTGTCACATTTGGGAACGGAGGGTCAATTTGAACACATTGCATTGTGGGGTATAGTATTCCACGCAGAGTGATTTGGTTGCATGCATTCTGTACATTTTGTCTGTACAAGTAGTCATTGGGGTTTTATTATGCTTAAAGATTATTTGCATATGAATATTTAAATATTTGCACTGTATGCATACTGCAAAATTGTGTAAATAGAATGATGGCCTTCCTTTCCGAACATAGCTTTTGTTTCCCGATGTTTGTTCTGCTGGTCAGAATGTAAGTAACATGATGGCTGGACTCACAGTGACTGAATGTGGCTGCAAATTGAAACTGACACATATAACGAGGAGCTCTCTGGCTCTGTTTTAAATGTTTTCTGGTTATTCCTCAGGCCTCGCATTTGAATTTCACTGCCACTCTTGTTTAAGGCAAATAGAGATGCCCCTGATATTAATTCAGTGCTATTATGCTGATGGCTGGGCTGAATGTTGCCATCATTCAGGACAGGGGATACATTTCTACGGCTTTAACATGTGTTTAAAAACATTTATGGTTTTTACATGAAAACATCACATCAAGCAGGTGTGTTTAAGGGCCCTTTCACACCTACCTTGTTTGGTCCGGATTTTCAGACTTTTCAGTTTGGTCCGAATCAAAATTACAGGTGTGAAACCTCCCCCGGACCACGGTCCGGACCAAACAGGTGAATTTTGCCCGACGAAAAGAGGTAGTCTCGGTCCGGATCAAACTGAACAAAGGTTTGGTTCGTTTCTAGTGTGAAAGCATTTCTGTATGGTTTGGACTTTCGGACCTTTTACAGGAAGTTCCGGTGGTTCCCGCATAGCCGAAAAAAGCTCGGGAGCAGCTGGGGTTAGGTGTCTCACACACACACAGCTGGGGTTAGGTGTCTTGCTCATGGACACCTCGACACTTGGTCAGGTGGAACCGGGGATTCTATTATTCTATTTTCCACAATGTCAAAGCAAGGCAGCTTAACCCAAAACACAAGCTCAGGCGTGCACTTCTGTCCACACACACTCCGCTGTTCTGCGCTCTAGCCAGAGAATACTCCCGTTGCATGAACACTTTTAGTAGTCCAAGAAGAAGCAAATATATTTATTAAGTAGCTATAACGAAGTTATATGTTAAGTATTATATTTCACCAGATTTTATAGTGTAAAACATATTCAAGCGCGAATGAGAACCGTTTCGAGGGTTGCCAGGTGTGCAAAAAACACACAAAAAAAACGAATATTCGAATGTCACATTTTCAAATCGAATACCAACCCACCGAACGAATATTCGAATATTTGGGTCTAGCCCTAAAAGTTTTAAACGGTACAACCTCATAATATTGCATGTTTAATTTGGCAAGTTGCAATGTAGCATTTTCAGTTATGCCGCGCCGTTATTTGTTGCGTAGTAACGTGTGTGTTCAAGTAAGCCAGAAATGAGCAGATTCTGTGCAATACGCTGTATTTAATATATCATGACAATCACGAGTTGAGTATTTGCGCTAAATCCGCGCAGATTTGTCTTACACGAACTTCCCCAGCAAAGTGAGTAAACATAGAAACACGACAAACTGGCTCGTGATTTGACAGCGTTTCCCGCCAAAGTTCATTTTTACCCGCATTTGGCGGGTCGAGGGAGTTAATCTCAATCCCTGAATGTTGCGCTCCTGTTTGTCATTGTGCACGAAACTTCACGCCAGTAAATCATCAGGAATTTTGCTGACTTGTGCGTCTCAAGCGCCCTCTTTACGCTCGTCCTAATGCCTGTTAGGTGTCCGTGGATTTGCCTATATTTGGTGTTGAAAATGGAAACGTCTTTAGACATGGAACATCGATTTTACAATCAATTCAATGAACACTTAGGTCTCAGAAATCACAAAAGTGAAGGCCCTAGTTAGCATTTGCTTCAGTGAGCTGCATTGCTGTCTCGCCTCTGGTTGTCATTGAAGCTCATTTAATCATTTTGCATGTAGAATTGCAGCAGTGCAACTTGCAGTGTAAGTCAGTCTAAATTCGTCACGAAATTAATAGCGTATCCACGGCCTATGTGCTGTCAAAGGTCAGGAAAGTTGTGCCGATGAAAGCAGCTGATGTGTCGACTAACTTCAGTAGTGTTTAATGAGCCCCGTGTTCCCATCACAGCTGACATTGCTAAAATCGCAGTAGTGTAAATGCGGCTCAAAATGGAAGCAGTGAATTGTGCATTTCCTTCACGCAGGCTCTTAATGAGACTGAAGGGAAGTCCTGCCGGTGTGTCCGTGAGGCCGTTCCCGTCAGACCTCGGGAAAGCTGTATGTTCTCACTCTGGATGAAACACGAGTGTTAATAAGGCCGATGCTGTGTTTCACGGCTGGTTGCAATCTGAATGAGTATGGTGAATGAATGAATGCTGAGTATGGACAATAAATTGAGCGTCAGCGTCAGTTCTGGCAGGCCAGGTAGTCAAGCCGCTGCTTATGCTATTTGCTATCAACACTGTCCCGTCAGCTGATCTGCTCCAGCTGAGCTGCATTAGCTGGTTAACTCCCCTCGCTGTTCAATGGCCAAAGCTCAAACAAGGCGCCCTATTTAAAGCTCATTCACCTTGCTCATACATGCTTGCTGCTCGCTCTACTGGCTCGCTGCTCGCTTCTGCTGGCTCGCTGCTCGCTTCTGCTGCCCGCCACCTCCCCAGCTCCTCCTTATGCATAACGTGGCATTTGCTATGTCATGTTGCCTGCTCTGTTCACAGGGGGATATTCTAGCTCTCACAGTCTAAAACTGTGTGAGCGTTCCCTAATGCTGCTGCTGCTGTCCTCTGACTCTCTGCTATTTCATGGTGCTCATGAAAGGTCAGAGGACTCCCTGAACAGAGCCATACCGCCAAATTTCAATTCAGGAACATCAACCTGTTTGCAATCTATTCAAATAATTCTTAATTATTTTGTCTGTGTTCTTGACTTTATGGACCTGACAGAATTAACAACAGCGTTTTTGACAAGGGTCATATTCTTAAAAAAAGGCTAAAATCACTTCCTTTTCATGCATTTATAGCCTGCTGTCGATTAACATGACATTCAGTGTTGATATTTACATATCTGAAGGGTTTAAGTTCGACTCACATTTTACAATCATACTAGTTAGGATAGCAAAATAAATAGGCTTATTACTCTTCTCTCTGGAATACATGATTGTAATTGGTTAATTGCAACATTCTAGTCAATTATTAAACGTCTCTCTCTCGTCATGTTAATTCTAACATAATTCAGGTTTTTGGTGCCGTATTGCATGTCAAAATGGTTATCGAAATGCCTTGAAGCACTCCCATGTTATCTTTATGGTGAACAAACACTACCATTCAAAAGTTGGGGATCAGTAATAGTTTTCTTTTTAAAGAAACTAATACTTTTATTCAGCAAGGACGCCTTAAATTGCTCAAATCATCATATTAGAGTGATTTCTGAAGGATCATGTGACACTGAAGACTGGAGTAATGATGCTGAAAATTCAGCTTTGATCACTGGAATAAATTACATTTCATAATAAATTCAAATAGAAAATGGTTATTTTAACTTGTAATAAAATTACACAATATTTTACAATATTTTTGATCAAATAAATGCAGAGATTAAGCAGCTTCTTTCAAAAACATTTTTTGAAATCTAACTTTTGAACGGTAGTGTAAAACTTTTGATCGATGACTAGTCTAAACAAGAAATCAAAAACATCATGGAAAAACCAGTTAGAGATACAAAAATCTAGATGAGAGAGAATTTTGATTGTAGATCATATTAGAAATAAACAATTTAAATTCAAATCAATAAGTCATGCCTATGTATTAATGTAATTCTTTATTTTATAGTGTTGCTTATAGCCGCCTCAGGCCCTCCTTCTCAGTCAGTGTAATTAGTTTTAAATGTGAATGCGTCGACGCATTGGTACCAGAAGAGCTCTCAGTGCATGCGCTGTTATGTGTTGATGGCGACTACAAAAGAATCTTCTAGATTTGTCCCTTTATGAATAATCTGGCAACGCTTTTATGCCTTGTGAGATTCAATCAGTCCGCTCTCAAATAAAAGACCCGGTGCTTCCACGGGCACAGCAATTTCACCAATCTGGGCCGTGAGTCATGCACATCAATAGCACTTTACAGAAACAGCGTGCCGGATTCAGACTGCACTGCAGACACGGTCAGAAACAGCAGCTTTATTGATTTACTTTTGCATACATTCATTAAAATGCATTTTCCCCTTGTATTCGAGAAATACAATAGGTATTAATGCAAGCGCACCGAGCAACACTGCAAAAAAATGCTTTTCTTACTTAGTATTTTTGTCTCGTTTCCAGTCCTAATATAAAAAAACTCTTAAATCAAGATGCATTTACTTAGGTAGTAAAATGCCATAAGATATTAAGTCTTGTTTTCTGGGGAAATAAATCAAAATTAAGTGAGTTTTTGCTTAAAACAAGCAAAATTATCTGCCAATGGGGTAAGAAAAATCATCTCGTTTCTGTTTGAATTAAGATTATTTTTCTTACCCCATTGGCTTGTTTTAAGCAAAAACTCACTTCATTTTGATTAATTCCCCCGGAAAATAAGAAATAAAATCTTTTGGTATTTTACTCATCTTGAGTTAAGAATTTTTAGATATTAAGTAAAAAATGCTAAGTAAGAAAAGCGTGTTTGCAGAGCACTCGTCACCCCTTTCCTGTAAGTTTTGCTCATGCTTCGGGTCCCCAAAGAACCTTTCAGTGAACAGTTCTTAAAAGAACCATTTTTTATAGTTTTTTTTATAGAACATTTTAAAATTCTAAAGAACCTTTTGCCCGATGGAAAGGTTCCATTGATGTTAAAGGTTCTTCAAATAAAGAACCTTTATTTTTACGAGTGCAGTGATATGAACAAACCCCAACAACTAATGTGCTGGTACTTTTCTGAAAGACGAGACCTGATCATGGATGAAACAGAGACCAGAATATCACAGAGACTTGCATTTGCATTCACAATTATTCATTTAGCAGAGCTTTTATCCAAAGCGAGTTGACCAAAACACCAGAGAAACCGCATAGTAATGCTGTTCGTTGTTCCCAAGGATCTAATATAAATCCAAATCTATTATGCCTTAATAATAATAATAATAATGTCTTAATTCAAATATTTAAAGGGGTTGGTGTTCATGTCTAATCATACATACTGTGGTAATGTGATGCTTTTGTAATGCAGATTGTCATTGCAACCTAAAACTGACCTGCAGACTGGATATTTGTCATACTGTCACATGCATAGTTTGTGCTGTCTAGGCATCGGGTATGTGTAACCTTTTCATCAACCAATGGAACTGGAGGACAAATCTCGATTCATGATCCCAGTCTGTTCTCTGTTGGTCATGTAGGGAACTGCAGACAGACATTTGAGTTTTTCCTGTGTTTTGCTACAGCACACACTACATGTATTTAATGTAAATGTTTAATGTATGCTGTTTTCAAGGCTGTTTATGCAATACACAAAGCAAAAGTATATATCGTTTTAGGATTTTACTGAGGCGTCAGTGTCAGCTGTTAACACAAGATGGCGCCAAAGACTTAATCCTGAAGGTTTTTGTCTTTGTTGGATTCTTTCATTCTGTCCATTGTTTTTCAAATCCGGTCTTTCCACGCTGTCACTCGCACGCGATCGAATCAAGTGGCCAGGCGTTCAGGCGGTATAGTTATCTTCTGGGATGCATTGGTTGCTATAGTAATGATGTAGGCGTCAGCACACTGCCATGTGACTTCACCACAGCTGGGTGATGCAAGCTGGCGTTTTGGAAATGTGTCCTCTTGATACATGATGGCATCTAGCCGTGGTGAACCTAATGAACTCATGAGACCACACCGACACTCAAGCTACGGTGATATTTTACTGCTTGCGTCATTCGGTGTGTGACGGATGAACACACACACACACACACACACACACACACACACACACACACACACACACACACACACACACACACACACACACACACACACACACACACACACACACACACACACACACACACTCACTCGCTCTCACACACACACTCACACACACACACACACACACACACACACACACACACACACACACACACACACACACACACACACACACACACACACACACACACACACACACATCACTCGCTCTCACACACACACACACACACACACACACACAGGATTAGATATGAATACAACCCCTTTCGATTGGTTCGAAATAACAGTATTATTATATTTATATATATAATATAGTATAATATATTTAGACATTTTTTGTGCAATAATATTTGACTATTTATGTCCTAATTTATTACTAATTATTGCACTGCAGCACTATTTTTATTCTTGCATTGTCTACTCTAGTTTTTTATTGCTATTATGTCATTTATTGACGATGCTACTTACACACCCTAGTTTCTAATGTTTTTATCGTGTGCTTTGACCGGTTCATATATTCACACTGAAGACTGGAGTAATGATGCTGAAAATTCAGCTTTAATCACAGGAATAAATTACACTTTAACATGTATATATAACATATACATATATAACAATATATAATGTATAAACAGCTATAATAAATTTAAATAATATTTCACTATTTTTACTGCATTTTTGAGAATATATCAATCAATTAAATCCAGCCTTAGTGAGCAGAAGAGACTTATTTTAAAAACATTGACAGATACTGTATATATCACATTATTTGGCAAATTATAAAATTATATATGTAATTTATATAATTATATATTTAGTAAAAAAAACAGTACAATTTAATACAACTTTTTTCTTTGACCTTTTCTTACCTTTATCATGTTCCCCCCCCAAAAAGTAACTTGTTTGTACTTCATTAGATTAATTTCTCTGTCTTAATTAGCATCCTCACACACAGGATCAATCACAGACGCGTGGGTGTGTGTTTGTGTGTGTATATGAGTGTGCGTGTGTGTATGAGAGTGCGTGTGTGTGTGTGTGTGTGTGTGTGTGTGTGTGTGTGTGAGAGAGTGCGTGGTGTTGTGCTTCATCTCTGTGCTGCGTTTGAAATGAGCTCATTAACTCAATCATTAGCATGGAATTTCTAGGCAATTCTAAAGTCGTTCTAGATTCGGTACAGTTCTCCTGCAATGCCAATCAGTTTATTATAAACTCCCTTGTTTGTTTTCCCTAAGCAAATGAATAGTGTTCAGGTTCCTTTGATCTGTGTGCTGATTATGTGGAAGTCGCAGTGTTTATGAGAGGCTTTCGTCAGGCTTCAATAAAGCGCTCCAGAATGTGCACAGTTGCTTTTTGTAAATGTTTTCTCTCCTACAATCTGTCGCACCAGTGGGAGTTCCTGCAACTCGTTCTCCTTCACGCAGTTTTTTATATATGACTGTTCAGTAATCTACACCTCTTTTAAGCTGCATTATGAACTTTTTGGGGTTAAAAATGATCCAAAATACATATTTGAGAAAATACATAACCAGCCAGTGTTCAACGCTCTCTGCTTGCCTTAGCTCGATTCAAAACGGTAAGCTTGTAATAATGTTTTTAATTCCAGCGGTACTGGTGGATTTCCACGGGAGATTCGAGCATGTCTTTGCGTCATTACGTCACATCTGTACACACACATCTGTACACACACATCTGTACACATAAAGAAGAGTCTCGGCTAGTAGGCTATGAGTGTGAGGATGCTGGAGGAGGAGATTTATAGCCTTTTCTCACAGCACTTGATATAATTAAACTTATCAATTTGATGGCGGATCCAGAAAGGTTTAAATGACAATCACCAGTGACAACTAGAGACTCACTCGTTCGGACTTCGAACGAACAAAAGACTTCGAAAGAAAAGACTGCAACCGGCCCATGCGAAAACAAGGATAATATCGGAAGGGCATTACATGTAGTCACGCAATGCTGACGTTGTTAACATTAACAATTTGAGAACAAAGTATAATTTGCACGGTTTGACGTGATATGATGAGCGATCGTTAGATTTAATCAGCTCGATTTACTGCAATCCTTTTTTCCCCTTAGTTGGACAGAAGAACAAAAGTGGATGTTACTAGTTCAGATGACATTTTCCGGTGAAAACTATTATGTTGGTCATACTTCCAAAAAGAATAATCTGTGGTTCTGAATGTCAATATCCACATCAGCGCGGCGACTGACAGCCGCACACTCTCCTCAAACACTGTGTTCATCCGCGCTGTGCCGTGCCGAAGGTGTCGAACTACAACCCACGTAAAGTTGATAATTCCGCGAATGACTGCAATTGCAGATTTCGAACAGAGATGGCGACAAAGAGGAAAAACTACAGACTGCAGCTTTAATGACCGTTTTAAACAGTAGGCCTGTAATATTTAGATTCTAATGGTTGATATATTTTTTAAAGGATTTATTTATTTATTGTTTATGCATATTAGTAGACTGATGTCTGTCTATTTTTTTTTACTAGTGTGTGGAGGACACTATAGTTCATTTATGTAAGTGAGGAGAGCAAAATAAAGTAAACTGTGACATATTATACCCAAAATTTCTTCATACAGTGACTAACAGTAACATTTATAAAACTTTTGGATCAAAAATGATTCCTCCACTTTGAGCTGATCATGTTTTGCTGAAGTGTGTTTTCTGTAATTGCAAATGCTCTTTTTAATTGCAAATGCTCAGTCTCACACAGACTGAACAACATGAAGCATTGCTTGGTCACTGGTTGAGCTAAACTGGTATTATCTAATTGTGTAGTTAAATTTAACAGCTGACAGATATTCAACATAATTCATGTTTGAGAGTCTAACAGAAGGAAGGACAAAACCAGTCAAATATCAACTGAGTTCTTGTCATATTTTATCAACATTTTCTAAACTATAGCGAATAAACTGTGATATTGTGAGAAATGTTAAAGGTGTCTGAATAAATTTTGGTTTGACTGTACGTCTCTCTCACATATGTAGCCTAATTATAAAATATCAAAGGCTCAATTCTACAGAATAATGACTTGCATTCCAGTCTGTACTTCACATAAAGCCATCGAATAACTTCAGAAGAGTCATATAGCCTTCTTTTATGGCTTTATAGCTTTTTTTTCCATTTTTGGAGTTGTTAATTTTTAGTGTGAGCCTTTAAGAACTGAGTTCATGACTTTCCGAACTAGTCAAGCCTATCTAATGTTGTCGACACACAGCTGTGTCTATTGGCATGAACGACGGGCCATTTGATCCACTTCATGTTAAGCTATGTCATACTATACTTCAGAGTGACCTTGATATCAGACATGCCACACGTATTGAGATAATCTCACTCATTGAGACCTGGAGCTCATGCTGGGGCTCCTTCACTTGATTAATCATGTTTGACCTCTAGATTGATCTTCACTAGCTTAACACTGCGCTTGAAGACATCAGTCATGCAGTTCATCGCAATCATGCTAATCTATACGGTTGAATATTGTATAATATACAGTATTCTACTGTATGTATTCATCGTTTTGTAAATATTGCGAGTTTCTTTCACAATTAAAGTATTAGCCTATATATATATTTTGTTATTATTAAAAAAATAATATTAATATATATTACGGTATATAATATTTGTATTTATGTATATATATATATATATATACACACACACACGAGTGAATGCACGAATATTAGGCAATTTACAGTAAACAATTAGTCCACCAAGTAATGTAGTTCATGCTTTATTTTAATGGTTTGTAACAACTTCCTACAGCAATTACATTCTCTGGTTATGTGCGTATGTATATATATATCGTCTGTTTTTACATCAGCACACATCAAATTAAATTACATGTACATATCATATATTTGCTTTTAATATAAACATATTTTAAATGTGAACTGATGATGCCAATCATTAGATCTCGTTGTTTATCTTCCGTCCTTCATTTAATACACCAATGCACACGCCACATTATCTATGATGCCTTTCACTTTGAGGTGCACATGATTATACAAAGTATTCCTCACACAAAGACTCATTCTATTAATTTTCCAGCCGACGGACAGACGGATAAATGAGAAGTGCTGCTGAAGTCTGTGCCCTGTCTGTGGTTCAGCTCCTCTGATGTATTTACAAACGCTGCTGCTGGGAGAGGCCGGTTTATTCAATAACCAGCATAATGTGTTCTCAGTGTTGTGTTGGTACACAGACGGGTGAATCTCCTCCTCTCCGTGTGCACACAGCCCTCTCCCCTCCCTCGCAAACACATGGAGATCGAGCACACGCTCTTTTCCCAGTCTCTCTAACCGTGCCGGAGCACAGGCTGCGTTTAGTCTGTGTTGGGGACAAGAGAGACTCCGAGGAATTGTGTTTCACTTCCATGGAGGAATGACTTGAGTCCTGTTGCCACCTTCTCAGAAGAACTTTTTTTTCTTCTTTTTAACCGGATACAAACAGGAAGAAAGAAAGTGACATTTTGGTTTCTCAGGAATGGCTCACAGCCAGGACACGCTGACGGTCCCACCGAAACCGCTCCACGATGGGGACCATGTGGGTTTGAACGAGGACTTGGTGCGGATCCTGAGAGAGAACCTGCTACAACAGGAGCGTCCTCGTCTCCCCCGGGACCGCAGATCCATGTCCCCTCGCTTGTCTCCGATCACCCTGTCCCCGCGCAACTCTCCCAGGCTGCTTCGTCGCATGCTGCTTAATAACAACACACACAAGCAGCGGCGCTTCACGGTGGCGCACACCTGGTAAGGGTCCGGAGACTGTGCTTTCTCTTATGTGCTTTACTATCCTTGCGATACACACTCTCACATGTATGTTAGGAAAACGGTTTTATGAATCACGGAGGCTGATGCATTGGTTGGCAGCGTCATTGCCATAGTTACACATATCCTTCATCCCTCATACTGGTTGCTGCTCACAGCATTGAGAGTCAATAGTGAATATTGATTCAGTGGACGTTATTAAATGTGACTGACTGATAGGTTACAAAGGATTAGTTCACTTCAGAATTAAAATTTCCCAATAATTTACTCGCCCCCACGTCATCCAAGATGTTCATGTCTTTCTTTTCATAAGTCGAACAGAAATTAAGGTTTTTGAGGAAAACATTCCAGGATTTTTCTCTGTATAGTGACTTCAATGGTCCGACGGGTCGAAGGTCCAAATGTGAGTTTCAGTGCAGCTTCAAAGTCTCGACACGATTCTGTCTTATCAAGACAAACCATCGGCCATTTTATAAAAAAATAAACATTTATATACTTTTTAACCACAAATGGTCATCTTGGACTAGCTGCGATGCGCCACACATTACGTAATCACGTTGGAAAGGTCACGCGTGACGTAGGCGGAAAATGTAGGGGCGAAAAACTTCCCCTCCAACTACGAAATTGTCCAACATCGTTGTTTTACCTTTTTTTGTTGTTGTAAATGCCGTTTGACTCAGGCTGCATTTACACTGCAGGTCTTGATGCCCAAATCTGATTTTCTGACTATATCCGATTTTTTCGACTACCCGCTTACATCATCTTTTAAAAGTGACCAGTATCCGATTTTTGCACTTACACTATACTGCTGAAACTACCAAATGTAGACGTTCTGACCCGGAAAAGGAAGTAAAACAGCACGAAATGCAATGGATGCAGATGCGAATAAAATTATCCAGTCTTTTGCTTTCCACAATATTTTGAAAAATGTCATCAAAAAAGTCAGCAAAACATTGGTCTCATACGGTGGAGAAAAAAGAGGAGAGCCCTTGTTGGCACAGTAGCCACGAGCGCTTAAAACCGTGCCTCCCCATATCTCGTGAAATGTCTTCAAACACGGATTTATTTCTGTAACAACCCTGCATTTTTGCCTCTCTTCGCCCCAAACACTCAAAAGACATGAAACCTCCGCATTGCTCCACTGTCTTCCTCCTCCATCGCGCCTATAATAAGTCATGTGATCTCAGTTGGTGGTGTCCACCTGAGTTGACGTCACTTTTTTATTGACGTACGACTCGCATTTAATGGGGAATATCCGATTTGTCTGCTTACATGGCACACGCAAATGCACGTATCTGATTCATATCAGATTTATTACCACATATGAGTGAGGCCTGAATCCGATCTGAGAAAATCGGAATCCATGCGTTTTTTTCCTGCTTACACGTTCATGCGTCATATCCGATCTGTGCCACATGAGAGGAAAAAATCGGATTTTGGTCACTTGAACCATGCAGTGTAAATGGGGCCTTAGTCTTTGCATGTTCGCTTTGTAAACACTGGGTCTGTATTTCTGCCTAAGTCACGCGTGACCTTTCAACGTGATTGTGTAATGTGCGTCGCATCACAGCTAGTGCAAGACGAGCATTTGTGGTTAAAAAGTATATAAATGTTTTTTTATTGAAATTTTTTGGAAAATGGCCGATGGTTTGTCTTGATAAGACTCTTATTCCTCGGCTGGATCGTGTCGAGACTTTGAAGCTGCACTGAAACTCACATTTGGACCTTCGACCCGTCGGACCCCATTGAATTCACTATATGGAGAAACACCCTGGAATGTTTTCCTCAAAAACCTTAATGAAATTAGCAGAAGATTTTAAATCTGAAGTGAACTAATCCTTCAACTTTCACGTCAAACTGGGCATTTTATGCTAGTGAGCCATACGTTTATGATTACTTTTTTATTGTTCATGATCTCTTTGTTGTATTTACCTAGTTTTCTCAATCCCTGTGTTGAAACGTAACCCTAATCCGAGTTGATGTTGAAGAGATGTTATATGTTCTATATAGACTTCCCGGCCAAAAGAGTCATTGGTATTGGCTTAAGAGTCAATGATTGGATCATTATTGCAGCGATTATTATGTTTCTAGCATGATATATGTTTAGGAACAGTTCTTTTAATCCTAATTGATGGAGTGTGTAGCGTTTAATTTCTAAAACAACCATGTAGGAAGACACATCATGGCCATATTCCAGGATGACAAAGCCAAGATTCATCAGGCTCAGATTGTGAAAGAATGGTTGTGATGAGCATGAAGAATCATTTTCACACATGAAGTCTAGACCTTAAATTCATTGAAAGTCTTTGCAATGTTGTCATGCAATGCATTAATTCATGACGTATTGTGACGTGTATCGTATCGGGAGGTAGTTGTAGTTGTACCCACCCGTGATCTTACACTAGAGGATTGTTAGCTTCAGGGCTTTTTGACACAAACACTTTTTTGATGATCCTATTAGCTGGATTTTTCCTGAGTCAAAAAGGGTCTTTGGTACAAAGTACTGTATCCATGTGAACTGTGAGCATAGTACCGACAACAAAATAAATGCAAAGAAACAGTTTGTAATATTAACTTATCCTATTTATTCATGAAATAAAACAGATGAAATAAAAAGTGCTTATTACTATTTAATATTTCTGTAAAAAGTCAGCAAAGTAACATTACACATTACAGAAAAAGTGGCAAGTCTGATGGAGCAGTGGATAAGACACATGCCTTTGGTGTGAGAGACCCGGGTTCGAATCCACTGCGAGACACCATTGTGTCCCTGAGCAAGACATTTAACCCCTAAGTTGCTCCAGAGGCGTGCGACCTCTGACATATATAGCAATTGTAAGTCGCTTTGGATAAAAGCGTCAGCTAAATGTAAATGTCTATTATTTTGCATTTCCACTCCAAAACCTAATGCACAACCACAGATCATTTGACATTCAGTATCAGTTTTTGTTCCATCCATATGATTAAAATCATATGTTTTTAATACGGTCGTCAATCCAGAAACTTTACAATGTGTAGTTAGCAGCATGACAAATATGTTATATGCAGAAAGCGAGCAAAGATTGCTGCTGCCATTATAATCACTGACGCTGTCAATTACCACATGAGGAACGCAACGCTGCACTTTCGCAAAAAACTCCAATTATAATCAGTGAAGCTGTATACACTGTGCAATGGATCCCTTATTGACATCATGTTTATACTTTGTTGGTTATAATGAAAGGATTCACGAGTGTGCAGAAGTCACACTGAACAAAAACTGTGGTGTTAACAGATCTTAACCACATCTGATTGGCTATTGAGTTCACACGCTCAACAGATATGTCTGTGATTGGCTAAAAAGCCAATTTTAGCATTTGATGATCAACATTTGATGATCTTCACACAAGCACTCACTGGAGCCGGTTATCAGCGGGGTACCAGTACACTGGCAGAGAAAATATCGTCACATTTGATATTCAACGTTATTATTGATCTGACTGTACTGACGCCGTTGTATGAGGACTGAACTGAGCTGGACGATGACATCATTTCTTGCAGAGTGGCTTTATAGATGAAATGAACTAATTTAATTATTGATGATCTTTACAACAGAACTGAATCCACACTGAACTGACTTCAGCTGAAATGCATAATCACTGTAAAGCTGCTTTGAAACAATCTGTGTTGTATAAAGCGCTATATAAATAAAGCTGACTTGACTTGATTATTAAATGATCAAATAAATTTTAGGCGGGAATATTTTCATTGCATTTATTAGTCTCTTAGTTGCATTCTCTTTTACTCTCTCGCCACATTTAACTGCATGCCTATTTAAATCAACAGAGAGCAGGAAGAGATCGTACTGTACTATGAGTTTTGATTCTGATGTTTCTGTATTCCAGTTCAAACCTAATTCATATGCATTTAGCTTCCTTTTGTTTCTAGCCCGTTGATTCTCAGATGAAGTCGTGTGTGAGCCGTTTTTTTATAAATGGTGTTCTCAGCTTGAATTGCATAACAGACACCTTTGTTTGATTGACAGATGTGGTCCTGGAGAGGCTTTCTGTGTCTCACCTGCTCAGGTCAATGAGGTGGCGTTAAATGCAAGTACTGCAATATGCAAACCGACAAGAATGCAGTGCAAGAGATGATTATTATGGTATTTGTTTTTTTGCGTTTGTGTCTGATAATACAGTAATCTCAACGGGACGTCATAAGCCATCATTAAAGGGGTCATCGGATGGCCATTTTCCACAAGTTGGTTTGATTCTTTAAGTGGGTCGCACACCGGACGAGAAGCGCAGCGCCGCGTCGCACCACGTCTAGGACAACTCCAGGTATCGCACACCGGACGCGCACATTCTAATCGCGCGAGCACAATTTTGAATCAACTCCTGGTAGAAGAGCTGCACGATGTGTGTTTTATCTTGATTTATTATTTATTTTTTTATGCTCATTGAATAATAGCTGATGTTTGAACGTTAATCAAGTAAAAGTGTCTATCACGTTGAGTCTGTTATTTTGTTGTAACGTTATCCGTTGTCTAGGCAACTATGTCACATAATACAATAGTATTTATTTAGCTAGCGTTTAGCTAACCCGAGTGAAAACAGCACAGGGTGAAGCCATGTACATTAACGACGATTTGAGACAAATAAATGCAAATTTAATATAAAACTATGCAAATGGCGCTCTGTGGCGCGGCAGGGTTTTGAACAAGGTCCTGAGCCGTAGCTGGGCGCCGCGGACAGACGCCGAATGGCGCCGCCGGTGTGTGTACACTCATAGAGAATAATGTGTTCGAATTTTAAAGACCTGGCGCTGCGCGACGCGGCGCTGCGCTTCTCGTCCGGTGTGCGACCCCCTTTAGGGTCTTCATGTAAAGCTTGTAACATACTTTGGTTAAAATTCCTCAATAGTTGTTCCAACACCCTTCAGGGCTCCAGACTGCGACCAAATGGTCGCATTTTGCGACTAAAATTTGAGAGTGTGCGACTGAATTTTACATCCAGTCGCACATGCGCGACCAGTAAATTTGCCTCACGTTAAACGCATGGTTAAGCGTGGAAGGGGCGCATCAATGAATCCGGAATAAGTGAGTGTGACAAGAATAGAGAGCGCGCGTGTCTGTGGGAAGGACACGGAGACAAATATCACAAGCTGCCATGTGCGTCTGAGCAATGCGATCTATCGACTCGTTACCAAGCAGTGAATGCAAACAAAATGAAAGTGGAACGAAAATACGCTACTCATTTATGCTTCACGGACCGTTAATTATTCCGGACCAATAATAGACAGAGCAGCGCATAGCCTTTCTTATGTATATCAATGGAGCAGCGCCCCGAACCATTGACAGTAAAATAAAGACCCGAACTTGCCAGTCGCGGGCCGATCTCGCTCACGCGACACTGTTACTAGGAGATCCAGTGAAGAAATCCATTGAATTCGCCTCAGAATTAATATCATCATCGCTACGAGATCCAGTGAGAAACACTCCGATTCGGCGCAGAGTTCTGTTATAAACCATAGATATCAGATCAAACAGCGCTGACGTGGAAACCAGGAGAAACACTTATAGAAGGCTTTCAGTCCACAAATCAGCAACATTCACCATGGATTTAGGCTAATGTAGTAAGTAACTCTAACCATAAATATGATAATGTGACAGAAATAGTCAAACATCTACACATCTTTTCTAGCACTTCAAAACTATAATATCATATATAAATGCTTTTTTTAATTTATTTTTTATATGATGACCAACACATTTTTTGTTCATCCTTCAAAGATTGTCCTAAAACTAAACATTTTAAGATGTTGGATACTTTTTTTTTTTTTTTAAATACCATTGTAAACAGTAGGATGTTTATTGGCTATGTTTGTTCACTCCTTAATATACATTTTTTCACTCCTTTAGTTTTTTAATTAATATTAAGACATTATGAATGATAATAATAACAAAAGTTAATTTCATCTACACCCTAAATTAAGCTTAGTGATTTATTGTCAGCCCCAGTGCTACCAAAATTTTTCTTTTTCTTTTTGTAGAACTCAGTGTGAGTTCTCATTTGAGGTGATGCTGCCCTCAAATTTGAGTCTGGAGCCCTGTGAACTTAAAATAAAACTGCATATCGTAATATCTGTACGTTAAGTCTCTTTATTATTAAAGAATTTGTCAGTATTACAGTTATTTTGGGGGAAATTTGAATAATTGCATTGCAAGCTGATTTAAGGTGTGCCCCTAAATTTTCTGCTTGTGCTCCTAAAATTTTCAGTCAGGGGCAACAGCGCTCCTAGTAAAAAAAGTTAGTCTGGAGCCCTGGCCTTTTACCTCCTCAAACACAGCTCTGTTCACAGCGACCCGTTTCGGTAGCCTGGTCCCACCAGACTCTCGTACATTTCATTTGTCACATTTCAGAGAGTCTAGCATCGCTCCATTGACGAGCGTTAACTTCCTTGTAGGCGGGTACTCTGTTGAAGTCTAAAACTATTGGATCTGCTTAGAGTCATTCTGGATCTGCCATAACCAATCGCTAACGTTTGGTCGTGACATATGACGACTCAAACTGGCGCAGGACATCAAGGTCATCGTTCTCAGCCACTTCCTCTGTTCGCTGATTGGCCCGGTAAAAAATTTAACGGAGAAAACCAAAAAATACACCACAGTCCCAGACGTAGTACTGAAGGAAAATGAAAATTGAGCGGAAGTATGTGGGAGGGCGGAGCCAGGCTACCGTTTCGGTGCATGTCTCTTTAAAGGGGTCATATAATGGTACATGCACTTTTACAAGTTGATTGTACTGAAATGTGTGTTGGCAGTGCCTGTACACAAACATCATATAATGATAAAAATCCATCCACTGTTTTTTTTTTATCTCCTTATATGTTTTTTCCCTGTCTCAAATCAAGCCGTTCGACCGTGTGACGTCACACGGTCGGACGCCCCTCCTACGATTGTTGATTGACAGCAGCGTTTCACCACACCCCCGCCCTCGCTCGTGAAGTCATAGTCCGTGCGGCCGCGGACCGGCGCGCTCATTGTTGATATGCTGGAGCACTGTCTATGAGCAGAATGGCGTCTAAGCGATTGTGGTGTTCTGTTCTCGGGTGTAATAACGAACACAGTCATTTTAATGTTCCTAAATCCGAACCGCTGAAGACGCAGTGACTGAGTTTTGTTTTCGAAGGGAATATTCCCCACGAGCAACGTCAATGCTTTCATGTTTGCGCGAATCATTTCTCAGCAGACTGCTTTATAAACGAGGGTCAGTATAAAGCTGGTTTTGCTAAGAAGCTGCTCATGAAAAAAGGATCGGTACCAGCTATTCGTGTTCCTGCTGAACCTCAGGGTACATCACGGCATGTTTTCGACGTTCTCAATATAATTCATAATCCCACGTTTATAATGAACAACGCGTTATGGTTATTGTGTTATTGTGTTACAAACGGTGTACGCACAGAACAGAGAGGCGGGGTGAGCAAAGCTCATGATCATTTAACCTGTTAACCGTCACCAGTGCGTGGGCGCTCTGAAGCGTTTTTTTTTTAAATAGTTCAAAGTTACTATCATATTTAATGTGATTAACTTGACAAACTATACATCATTAAAACGATATAAGACTCAAGTTTCAGTATTTGACCACTATTGTATTCTGTGAAACTTATAGTGACAGTTATGTCTTAATTTGTGTCAGGAGTTATGAAATAAAAAAATGAGTCGTTACCTTTAATATGAATTATGAGCGTCAGCTGCTCTCATTCAGAAAAAAACTCCCGTGCGATCGTCATGACAGCGATTCACAAAACAACGTCCCTCAGGGCTTTTAGCTCAAACATGTGCAGATTTGGAGAAATATTGATAGATTCTCATAGGTTTACATCAGACTTCTATAGACAGGAATAATATTTATTGAATTTATACCCAAATGCGTCGATGTAATCATTTTGAGCGCTGTATACTCTGATTTACTGTGTTATCCATTCATACTGAAGTCTGGGGCGCTGTTGCACAGTAAAGTCCATATATGGATCACATGAAGAAGAGCCATAATCATGTGACATTCAGGAAGTCGTGATTCATAAACAAAGCTATCCGAGATCGCTGTAAAGTGCAGATAAAGATGTTTTGAAGACAATAAACATGATTGCAATGATATTTGATTTACCTGTGTTCTTCGAGTCATGTCAGGTATTGTCATAATAATAGATTATATGTATAATGTAATGCTAATCGAGATAGACTTTCAAATTGTGCAGAATACAATAAAATAATATATTTTCTATCTGATTTTTTTATCTGAAGCCAAATCAGATTACAGAAAGTTATTTAAAACACTCGACTTGCGCTATAAAGTAAGTTGGAGCACAAACATAGTTTTATTCTCATAAATTGTCGTGTATTGAGGGTGTGCTAAGCTAACATGCTAGCTAGTACTGAGCACCTGCTACCTAACTTCGATGTAATTTTTATGATTTTTTTTCTAAATAAGAATGCTTACTGAAATGTTTCGTTTTTCAAAAAGGGCATTTGATACAGTTTCACTGTGAAGTGAGAACTTTTATAAAATAAATGAGGGATTGAAACAGTGTGAATTGCTAGTCGTTAGTGATTATAATGCAGACAAAAGAAAAGCATATGTAGAGCAATAAACAGGCTGGAGAGGTGTGAATATGTGCAGGGGAGCCTGAGACTGAATGGGACTCGTTTTTGCATCACAAAACAATAGAGGCAATAGACTGAATAGATGCTTATAAGATGACAATAAACACCAGTCTAATCAAAATAAAGTCATATGACATGATCTTGAAAAACATTGAACTAAATACAGAGTTTTAGACTTATCATCTTCAGATTTTAAATATAACATGGTTAGACATGTGGCTTTAGCTGCAGTGCATTTCTAGATTGCTACAATGCCAACTTCAATTTTATTTTCATGAAGATGTTTCATAAAAATAAATGTATAATAACTTTACAAAACTTTGAAGCTATTTATAACTATTTTTTTTCATTATGACAATAATTAATTCTACATTTACAATAAACTTCCAGGTGTCAGCTTTCAAATGAGATCTTACTTGTGCTTTTAGTACAAAGGGTTCATGAACTGTATCTGTTTCAGTTTGGGAATGCCATATCTGGGGATTTTTCAAAAATGGGCTTGAAGCTTAACAGGTTAAAGGCATATGCACTGAAACGGCGTGCTGAAAACAGAGCTGTTTTTGACCAGGTAAAATAAGTGTTTTCTTACAATACTAATGAGAATTTTTAATTAAAGTATATTACAAACTTTTAATTTAGACCCTAAAAAAAATGGCATTATATGACCCCTTTAAATGATAATGAGCAACTGCTCAACCCCACCCCAAATCATATGACATCACTGTGACATCACTGTCAATATGGCATCATATTGCTCAGAAAATCCAAATGGCCTGATTATTGAGAGTGTTTAGACTTTTTGTGGATTACATTTTTTTATTTTTTTTTCATTGTATGGTGGTTGTGTCCACACACACTGCAAAGACACATTTATATGCAAACACCATATAAAAGTGAATTTTGCATCCTATGACCCCTTTAAGACGAGCTTTAAACTTCCCTCTTGTACAGAATGAAAAGCAACCCTGTTCTAACATCTGTTTGAGCGGCAGATCACATACTCACTCATACTCACTGCAGGCCTTTGAAACGGTCACGCGTCTTCGATACCGTGTGCGATAGCGTTTGATGTTTTACTCGGCCTTTAAAGGACCCGAGAGGTGTCGGTTTCTCCTTTGCTCTAATTTGCAGCATGTATTTGTGCTGCTGTAGTTTATTACATCTTTAACTCTCAGGACATTGATGTTCCTGGCGCAGCTTCCCTTGTACAAACCTGAACCTTTTTCTCTTTGATATTCAATTAACTTCAGTATTTCATGTCAGAAGGCTTGGTTTCAGAGAAAGTAGGCTCTGACTTTGAGAGTGAATGCATAACAAATTTGCATCCACTATGGGTCAAAAGTTTGTGGTCGGAAAAAAGTCTCTTATGCTCATCAAGGCTGCATTTATTTGATAAGAAATTCAGTAAAAACAGTAATATCGTGAAATATTATTGCTATTTAAAATAACTGGAATACATTGTAAACTGTAAATTATTCCTGTGATCAAAGCTGAATTTTCAGCATCATTACTCCAGTCTTCAGTGTCACATGATCCTTCAGAAATCACTCTAATATGACGATTTGATGCTCAAGAAATGATGATTAAATGATATGATTATGATAAATGATCAGTGTTGAAAACAGCTGCTTCATATTTTTGTGGAAACCGTGATTCATTTTATTCAGGATTCTTTGATAAATAAAATCTTATGTAACACTATAAAGGTCTTTACTGTCACTTTTGATCAATCTTATGCATCCTTGCTAAATAAAAGTATTAATTTGAAAAATCTTACTGACTCCACACTTTGTGATTCTGTGGTAACTTTCAGATCTGACATCAGAAAGCAGAAGTTAATGTCGGCATGGCCGAGCAAACAGGGAAAATGACTCACACACACGGTACACAAACACACGGAGACACACTGCCATTATTTTACAACCACCAACTGATATAATCCCGGCTATGATCGCTCATAAAAGCCTCAGCACAAAGCTCACGTTTTCTCACCAGTAGGCTTCACTGTGGTGCACAGTGTTATGTTGTGTGTTTCTCACGAATTAAAGCACTTTTGCCAGCAAAGACCACATAAAACACATTTGGTTGGCATCTCCAGGATGACTCAGGCCTGGCTTGAGAAGACGCCACACATGGCATGTAGTCATTGCACGAGACATCTGTCTCCTGGCGCATTCGACTTTGACTTTCACATGAAAATGCATTTTGAAGCACTTTAAAGGCTGATTGTGAGAATTAGTAACACGAATCGTCTGCGTTTAATTTGAGAGCCAAATGTTGACACAAATCTAGCTGGCATTGTAAGAGACTAGAAGAATTAGTCAGGCTTTTGTTTGTCTGTTCTGTGTGACTCATTATAGAGATGTTTAATTAGTGCTAGTCAACATCTCTAATGCTTCTGTAACACAAGAAGCCCCAGATCACACAGCATGTGTGTGTGTTGTTGATGCTCTTTTAGTGCGCACACTTGTGTGACACGTTCTGGCTAGTGATGTCCAGTTCGTGAACGAATCGTTCTTTTGAACTGGTTCTTTTTAGTGAACCGGTCGAACCAGTACAGTTCACGTCTCGAGTCAGCGCTGATCCACAAGTTACTAAAGTTACTCACTTTCAGACATGCCTGACAGTCCCTCCGTTAGCCAACTTTGGTCGCAAGTTCCGTCGTTATCGGCATAGTTCAACAAGTGTGTCTTTCCCGAAATCATTCCAACGAACATTCGCAAAGTTGTGTGTTTGGAACGACAGCTCTCGATCTGTGGTTAGAAGCAGTTTCTTGTTTGCATGACACGTGGACTTAATAAATCCGTATCTTGAGCCAAATAAGCAAGCTGTCATTCAGTACAACCTGTGTCTTTTATTTAGAATACATACAAATGTCATTTAAATCTTTTAGTTTGTCAAGAGATATAAAGCACCGTTTTTGAAGAGTGCGCATGTGCGAACGAGGTCTAGTGCGTAAGAACGAGCCTATGATTGAATCTGGAAATAAAGCGAAATAACTGAGAAAAATGAGAAATAGTCCTCAGATGCATGTCTGTAATTTATATCAAAACATCTAGCGTTAATTCAATCTAAAACAGATTCATTAAAAGAAGTTATTTCTCCATCACCTGCGTGACACCAATGGTTGAACAACCAATTTGCGACAACATGGTTTCGGGAAACAGCCGTGACTAGCTAGTTGATTTCTTCAATGATGCATCGTACTGTTGTAGTGAAGCAGCGAGTTACATGGGAAACACACGGGAAACACACCCCTGACTTGTTGCAGACACTGACATTTTCCAACCTCTTGGTGATCATCTTAAGTATTGTAGGGATTTTTCAAAACCTCAAACCCTCTTTATTAAATTTTGGCTGTTATCTCGTCTGCTAAATGTTTTCTCTGAGTACTAGGGCTGAAAAATTTTGTCTGACGGACGATATAGTAATAATAAAAAAAGTCCACTGACTTAAACTACCGTTCAAAAGTTTGGGGTTGGAAAGATTTTGCAATGTTTTTGAAAGAAGTCTCTGCATTTATTTGAGCAAAAATACAGTAAAAACAGTAATATAGTGAAATATTATTGGAATTTAAAGGTGCTCTATGTATTTTTTAGCGGCCTCTAGTGGTGATGTTTCAGATTGCAACAAGAGCGCTCATGCTCGTGTGCGTGTGCGTGTGCGATCTCAAGAGCGAGCATTCACTACCGGCCACACGGAGACTTTCAATGCAACGGCGAAAGCATCACAAAACATGCTAGAAACTCATGTAAACTCCCACTGCAACGTTACAATAATAGGCTACTTTTATCAGCTTGATGTTGAACTAATGCTCCATGCTCGTACCATGATAACGTTACATTGACTGCATTTAGCCGACATGTGGTGTTATCTAGCATAAGGCATTTCACTAACTATTCGTGTATCTTTCACAATCAGCAATGTCAACATAGGTGAATGTATAATATGATAACGAAAACGGTTAGTGAACTAGACTGAACAATTTCAGTGTAACAGTAAGATCGTAGGAAGTAACATTACTATACTGAACGTGTCTGGAAATGTGTATTATAAACAATGTGATAGTAGTGGGATGAGTGACGTTAGACAGTAGATATAGTACATAAAACAAGTATACATCCTAAAGCACCTACTTTTTGTTATCCTGGAACAGTCTTTTGTATTCATTTCATGTCTCATTTAGTTTACCTTGCTATTTCATTAGAGTTTACTAATAATTCAAAAGCTCTGCCGATGTTGATCCGTGTTTTCGTCCTGAGTCGATCAGAATCACGTTTGGCCTGACGAGCTTCAGCAGATAAAACTTTTTTTTGTTTTTTATATATTTGTGGAGTGTGTGTTGTGCTGGAGGCAGGTCGTTTTGGGGTGTTATCAGACTCCATGTCGTCAGCTGCAGTGCCGTCGCATAGACTGTATATAAAAAGGAGAGCGGCTCGGGAGCGCGCGTGCACGGCACATCCGATGGATTTCGCGGTTAAATCTGACCCGGAGACTTCACATAGAAATATGAATATTGGCCTTCAGAGGTAATAGAAACCCGACAAGTGGATCATTGTAATGTGTGATTACAACCCCTTCACACACAGGCAATAAAAAAAGGATTCATTTTAGAAGAAAAGCTACATAGAGCACCTTTAAAAGAGCTGTTGTCTATGTGAATATATGGTAAAGTGTAATTTATTCCTGTGATCAAAGCTGAATTTTCAGCATCATTACTCCAGTCTTCAGTGTCACATGATCCTTCAGAAATCACTCTAATATGAGGATTTGATGCTCAAGAAACATTTCTGATTATTTTCAGTGTTGAAAAGAGTTTTTTGTGGAAACATTATAAATGTCTTTACTGACATAATTTACTATGTTCTACTTATACATTTTTTGTTGTTTTTAACCCATCTCACGGTCCGTCAGTTTGTGGAGAAACACTTCTCTGGGTAGGTGTAATGTTCAAGTGAGGTCTATTTCAGCTTAGCATGTGTCCCTGTTTGATTTGTTCTGCGATTGCCAATAAATCCTGTTGACAGCCTTCCCAGAGACACACCGATATGGACGTGCCTGTCGCACCGGCTGGATATTCACTGTACGTTTCGTGTATATTGAGATTGACGGAGCGATCTGGAATGTTCTCTACGGCTTCTCCTCTTACGTTTCATACAAAAGAGGATAAGAAAAAGATCTGATTCATCGAGCGGAGAGAGCGAGAAAGAGAGAGAATCGTAACCCCAATACAATGTTTCTCGATTCATTTTCTAATATTAAAGGAAATATTCTGGGTTAAATAAATCTTAAGCTCTATAAACAAAATCTGTCGCATGTTCATTATCACAGATCATAATTCCAACCCTCAGTTTGTAGATTAACAAAAGTAAAATAAATTGTAATTTTTTTCAATGCATTTACAGGTGAAACTCAAAAAATTTGAATATCGTGCAAAAGTTCATTTATTTCAGTAATTCAACTTAAAAGGTGAAACTAATATATTATATAGACTCATTACATGCAAAGTGAGATATTTCAAGCCTTTATTTGTTATAATTGTGATGATTATGGCGTACAGCTTGAATCTATATAATATATTAGTTTCACCTTTTAAGTTGAATTACTGAAATAAATGAACAATATTCAAATTTTTCGAGTTTCACCTGTATAGTGAAATAATTAGTAATAACATTTTTTTGTTTTGTGATATATTGTGACACGATATGTCGTTACACCCCTAACGTTGAGCCAGTTGCTTCAGATGACTGAAAGCACGATTAATTGTGGACTGATAAGCTCAAACAATCCTGTATGAACCATAAACACCTGTCACTGAAACACGAGAAGATAATTCCCCGATATGAAGAGAGTTCAGAGCTCATGTTTCAGAGGCCTGTGCCCGTCTCAATATTAAAAAGCACCAGGTCTCTAATGGGCAAGGGTTCAGTTCATTTAGCCTGAGTTAAGCTGCCGCAAAGGTGCTCAGGAAGCGAGATATAAAAGCAGCACGCAATCTTATCTCTTACACAGAGCCAGGAGAGTGAGCGTGATGGTCTCCTTTGAGCTATTACACTCAAACCTGCTTCATTTCAATATGAAAGTGGACAGCTGCATCCAGAGCGTATCCCAGCTCCCATTGCACCAGTGGTCTGAATGGAAACGGCTCCTTCAGAAAGCATCCCATCATTCATGTCTTCTCTCCAGCGCTCGCTTGATAGTCCGCCTCATTAGCATTCCTCACGTCAGAGCGCGCAAGCTTTATTTGCTATTACTTGAGCTCCAATGTGCATCTTGAGATACATCTCCACTGTTATTATTCAGAGCTTTTTATTTATATATTTATTTCTGGCCTCGTGGATGACATCTTTGGCATGTATTTCCTAGGCAACTGCGTTTTCCACGAACCCCTCGTGCTCTTTAGCCCAAGGTCCTTATAGCCCGGCACACTCAGTGCACTTTAATGGCCCGACTGGAAGTGCGTTCACGAATCGATCTGCCCGAGGTGATGTCATCAGAGCACTCTGCAAAAACACAGAACTGGAGAAATGAGGGAAAACTGGCCCGCAGCCACGATGTGAGAAGGACAATATTTACTGTCTGCTAAGTATGTGTGCGAGTCCGCCTTGAAATTAATGATAATAGAAAGCTTTTGTGGTTTGTTTTTGTTGCCTTGAGCTAGATGTTTCTCAGCGATCAGAACCACCAGTGTTTCCGACACCTATCTTCAGTTTGAGCAATGGAGAAGCTCCTAAATTGGTCCTAAATACATTTTAACCAAAACAACATTATTTTTGTAATATATTTTAAGTAGGGCTGTCAGTTAAACGCGTTATTAACGGCGTTAACGCAGACCCATTTTAACGGCGTCAATTTTTTTATCGCGCGATTAACGGTCTTTTTGGCCTAGCAAACTTTGCTGTTTTATTCACATGCTTTTGCAACAGGACGCGGCATGCGTGGCGCTGCGCTATGAAACCCATTCATTTCAATGGCTTGCGCCGCGCGAGGACGTTTTGTTGCTTCGTCGACCAAAGCGCAAGCGGATCTAGCTAGACCGGAAACAAAACAACAGGCACGCCACACACACTTGTTTGGGTCTGCGAGCCGGCCAAATAGTAGGTTAACGTTACGTTTTGAGTGGATGACGAGCACGAGACGCCGAAATGGATGCCAATAAGATTATAAATGGAAAGTTTACTTTTAAAAGTTGCCAAATGGTTTCATTGACGAGACCAAAGTGATCTGTGTGTGTTGTTTTTGTGAACTGAGCTATCATCATCGCAGCACGTCCAGTCTGAAACACCACTTGATGATGGCCAAGCACACACACACACACACACACAGCTGATGCGAATCCTCCGCCCCCTCGTCAATATCAGGACCTCGTCAGTATTTCTTTCACCCTTTTATTGATGGACAGTGTCACATTGTGTGTGAGATTATTTGCTCCAAGTGAGAATGTTAGTGTGAAATTGAACACAGTATATGCCAATGTTGTTTTCAATAGAAAACATTTGCACAAAGCAAGCCGATCCACTTTTCCATGTTGATAAGAGCATTAAAATGAGAAAAAATAATGGGCCAAAAAGAAATCAAGAGACATTTAGAATAGATAAAAACGTGCGATTAATCACGAGTTAACTATGACATTAATGCGATTAATCGCGATTAAATATTTTAATCGTTTGAAAACACTAATTTTAATGTTTTCCATAGCTAAAATAATGGTAACACTTTACAATAAGGTTCATTAGTTAACATTAATTAACTATCTTAGTTAACTATGAATTGACAATACGTGTACAGTATTAATTAATCTTAGTTAATATTAATTTCAACATTTACTAATACATTATTAAAATCAAAGGTTGTATTTGCTAACATTAGTTAATGCACTGTGAACTAACATGAACAAACAATGAACAGCTGTATTTTTATTAACTAACATTAACAAAGATTAATAAAAACTGTAACAAATGTATCGCTCATTATTAGTTCATGTTAGTTAATACATTAATGTTAACTAATGGACCTTATTGTAAAGTGTTACCAATAACATTTATCATAACAAATTTATTTTTGTGAATGTTTATCGTTTACAACTCATCACGATAAAAATAGTATCAATTTGTGATATAGACATTAATTTAGTAACTGCTCTGTCAGTCTTTTTGATTGATTCAAAATAATCTGCTCCCGAGAGTCATTTGTTTGTGAGTCACTCTTGATTGAACATGTTGAACTGCTTTTATAGTGAACTGGGTTGTGTCTGAAATCACACATGTGTCTAAATGTGTCAAACGTGTCTAAATGACCCCCTATTCCCTCATTCCCTATTCCCTACATTACTCCACTAATATAGTCCTTAAAGGAGGGAATGAAAACGAGTGAGTGAATTCGGACACTGAGTGCCGCTTTGCATAGTTTGTGCTTGCTGTTTAATAATCATTTGAAATTAACAATCTGACAGCTCCAGTAATAATGAAAAGATTTATCTTCATCTCTGTGACGTAAACTATGTATAAACCTTAATTAAACAATTTAATAATCAATTAAAATGGAATTTATAGCCACTGTAGACACATTGGACCAGCGGTTTGGAAAATTGATGGATGGATGATTCAGTCGCGGGCGCGGCAATTCATTCGAGCGGTGACTCTCACAGTGCATTGTGGGTATTCTCTAGCCGTCAAGCTTACATCAGTTTTACACTCTTTATTGCAGTGCGCTGTGGGATTGAATGAGTGCACTCGATGGTTTCAGACACCACTACAAATGGCTGTTCCCTAAAATAGTGCACTATTTAAGGCTATGAGGAGAGATTTCAGACACAGCCCTGGTTCTTTTAATTAAAGACCCCCTGTAGTCAATCATTTTATCTGTTAAAACTCATTTTTGATCACCAAAATTACATAATTAAACGTTTTTTCCTTGAAAAATGTATATTCATGCTTTAAAACAGCTTGAATGTAACTCGACACCCTTGCCTCATTTAGTATGCGCGGCTCTATGAATATGCGAATGAGCCCCGCCTCCACTCACTCACTCAGCTCAGAGATCCACTGGTTGACGATCACACGTTGATCTGATTGGTTACAAGGTCGTTTGTGACGTCAGAAACACCAGCGATTTCAAACCGTGTTTTTGAGACTGTCTTTGGTTCACTGCAGTTTTAAGCAGAAAATACTCAGCAATGCTGTCGACTTATGAATTTACACAAGGTTTGTCTTAAAGCATATTAAAAACACCACATACACACATAAACAACATTAAAAGCTGGATTTTCACCACAGGGAGAATTTAATGAATACTTACAAGTTGTAACTGAATCAACACCTGACTCACAAACTGAACTTTTTTTTATTAATGTCTGTGTCAAAATTAAGTAGACTTTGTGTTCTTCGTGTAAATTAAATAAATGAATTCTACTTTAATAAAAAACATTAAATCGGCCGGTCAGTATGATTTTACAGTCTAAGTCCTGACGAGCACACACACTGTAATTGTGTATTTGTGTCGTGTAAACATGCAACAGAAAAGCCCGGCTTCATTCATGCTAAGCCAAACATCACGAACGGGAAACACATTTCTGGCACACATGATAAACGGCTCTCAGTCAGAAGTAATTGCTTTTAATAGTGGAAAAATATCCACAGCATGTGTTTATCTTTCTGCGAGGGGTAGTTACCTAATCAGACCTGTTAAAACCTGCTGTCATTTAAAACCATATGAGATCTTTCTCATTAGTGATGTTTGCTATAGGTCAAGCATCAATATTAATATACCGCTCATACTTACGGTTAAGCAATTGAACAAACCCCTAAATTATTTTAGTAGGCTACATTTTGGCGTATAATTAATCTAATTTGTGGAGAGGTGAAGCTGTTTTGAAACCATATCTTTAATAATAGGAATCAAACGCTTCAGATGTTTATTTCCCTATTTATATGGCAAACATGGGCTTTTATTGGGTTATATGATGGTGACACACAATCTTTTATCTGTTTGTTGTGGTAGTTGCATACTGGTGACCACTAGGGGGATGCAGTCTACAGCATGACCGTTGACTGGCTTGGATTGAGTCTAAATCCTTATTATGGAGCTCATTCATTGCCATGTACCTTTGACTTGCTTTCAAACTAAACCATTTTCTATGTAAAGCTGCTGTCTTTATCCTGAAATGATGACGTGACATGCACTAAATGTGCTCCCTAATTTCTCCTGTTCATTCTGTACCTTTAGAGAGCAGAATTATTAGGACATGAAAGTGAATTTGTATGCATCAGCTGAGGTGAAGTCGTGCGTAGGCTGTCTGTCGGGCTAAAGTGCTCCGTTAAAAGCAAATAGGAGGCCTAATTACAAAAGAAGCCCGAAATAAATGGGACACAAGGAGGGAGTGATGATTTTTTCACTCACTAATGTAAAAAAAAAGTCTTGTCTAATGCTTCTCACAATGAGACCGTGACAATCAGCTGACACAGTTTCCTCAGTGTTTTTATGGTATAGGTCGCTGCATTTGTGTTTGTTTGCGCTGCTTTACGGCTAATTGCGTGTTAGGTCAGAATGCAAACGCAAACAGCCTCCGTTTACCGTGAAATGTTGAGTTGCGTAAATACATAAAGCCGCACAAAATGTTGTTTGTCTAGATATCCAGGGTGTTTTCAGTGCTCTAACATTTAAGAGCATCGGCAATAATCACAATATTACGATTTTATTTCACTAGTAAGTGCAGTTATTTAATATTACATGAGTTGTCTTATGAAAATGGATATATTTGACAGTAAAGCACTGAGTTTGAATTGGGATGCAGATGTAAATAACAGTAATCTGTAAGACGTGTAAATGTTTATAGGGAAAAATGTAAATGAGTTGGGATTGATTTTTACTTAAAATTTAACATTGTTCTTTCATATATCATACATTTGTAGATCATGTGCACCACAAGTCTGTCATATCGGCTACATAAAATTAACATTAGAACATCATAAATGTGTGCTTTGGTCATGGCTTTTAATGGTGAGACTTTTGTTTTTGTAATCAGCCTCTCAAAAATTCTATAAAAATTTGGATTTAGATTTATCGGCCAATATATCGGTTATCGGCTTTCAAATATAAAGAATTATCAGTTATCGGTATTGGCCAAACCGGTGCATCCCTAGTTTTAATGCTTGGGAAGAACTTTGAGCTGCATTTCATGTGTGAAAAGTGCTATACAAATAAATGTTTATTATTTTATGGGAACCACAAGTAAAACTTCGCAGGGATCGTCAATATGACTGTAAAAATACCTAAATGGTTTAGTTATAATAGGGTATTTGTTTTGAAAAACAGTTGCTTAAACACATTTAGTATAAATATAAATACAAAAAAACCTATATTAATATAATAACATCCAATATTAATATACCACATTTCTGCCAAACTTCCTGTTAGTGTTACTATAGTAAATCCATGGTAGATGTTGGTGATTTGTGGATTGTAAAGCCTTCCAACTGGATCGTTGTGGCAAACGGTTTCTCCACTTTTGTGATGTTTTGGTGCATTTGCCGTTTGATGTTCCTCATATGCAACAGAAATATCAGTGCAACTTTATAGTGGCACCAATGCGACTTCTAACAAATTTTAGTCGCACTTGCACAAAAAAAAAGGTTGCAAATTACGACCATTTAGTCGCTGTCTAGAGGTATTTCAACCACGGCGTAAAAACAAGCTCCATTTCATCTCATTTTTATTAGGAGATGTTGACAATAGTGTCAGTTTTACTGCATTAAGTGCATTTAATTTCATTAAGTAGTAGTTCATGTTGACATGCTACCCCAACTTTAAATATTCAAATTTACAACCATGTAGAAAAGAGATTAATGATTATTCATGTGCTTATTTTGAATCTATTACAGGTGAAACTCGTGCAAAAGTTCATTTATTTCAGTAATTCAACTTAAAAGGTGAAACTAATATATTATATAGACTCATTACATGCAAAGTGAAAGCCTTTATTTGTTATAGTTTTGATTATTTGAAAACCTTTTCACAATATTCTAATTTTGACTTTGGGGTTTTCATAAGCGGTACGCCATAATCATCACAATTATAACAAATAAAGGCTTGAAATATCTCACTATTCAAATTTTTCGAGTTTCACCTGTATATTAAAATTGTTAATATTAGTATTGTATTTGTCCATCACTGTCAATCAGGCCACATCCACTGCTTGCAGTTGTTTCCATTTTTTATTGTGTTGTGTCTGTATAATGTGACCGTTACACCATTACACAAAACAAAGAGAGTCATGTTCAGTATTTACTCTGTTACTGTGGAGTTCACCATGTGAGTAAGTGAGTGTTTGCAATCACATATTTGGCACTGAATAGGCATTTTAATATTGAATGTTGCCAAGAGACTGTCTTGTTTGCAATTTGACAGACATTGTGTATTGATATAATGCCTGTCCTATCGTAAATATCATAAGATCGTCCCTCTAGACAAGCAAACACTTGTGTACACATGGCGCAGTCTGCCAACAATCAAAAAAGCGTTAAAGCATTTGACATTTTCCGCACGGTTTGCTATAAACGTGACTCAGACTCAAACTTTAACAGCGTCTTTGAACTCCAGATGTGTCTAAAACTAATTTGCTATTCGTCATATTACAGCTCTCGTAACGAATGCCACAGTACCAGATTTGGTGTCTTTAAACGTGCTCTAACCAAAATCAAGCATTAAAAGAGTTACGCCTCATTTATGAGAACTGGGTGAGAGGTTTACTGTCACCGTGTGGTTAGCATGCTAAAATGGATTTCATATTCTGTGGCTTAGCTTTGATCCGAGCTGTGCGTGGCATCTGGCCCGACCCATCCGACACCGCTTTGGCTCTGTAAAGTTGTTTTATACACTTAACGGCATGTTTTCTGACGCAAGCGGAGACCAGCATACACCAAACCTCATTATAAAGCTGGAAATAACAGTCAAGGTTGGGCCTGGTGAATATGAACATAAGCAATATTATGCATTAAAAATATGTTTGCAATTAGTTGTGGGCTCATAACGCTTTATGAGACACCTTAGAAAAGGATAGTGGAATTAAACAACACCCAAATTGGGACCTAGCTGACAATATCATTTTTCCACATTGTTTTATATTGCGAAAACATTCTTTTAGTTATAAACAAACAAGTAAGAAAAATATTAATCAACTATTTCTTAAAGGGGTCATGAACTGCATTGTTTTTTTGTTTAGAAATGTTTCCTGGGGTGCACTTATAATGTATAAGTTAATTATGTCCAGGGGTGCACATAAGTTTTTCAGTGAGTTACTCAGGTGAGTACCAGGAGATGGTGTTTGGGACTCACCCCATATGTAGCGTGGTCTTAATAAGTGCAGTCCTCCTCAGTGTAGAAGCTGTCAATCACAGCTGTCAATCATGACATCACATTCCCGTTTTTATAGCATCAAATAACTAACTAAAGACCGAACTTATTTTAAAAAACGAACACTTAAATTTACATCAGCGTGAAAAAAACTACCTAAAATGACAGAAAACATCTTTGGAAAAAATGTATTTGAAGTGTAATTTGATTGTTCAGTTCATTAGACTTCATGGTGAGGATTTTGAACAACTTACTGTAGATGTGTCAGCCGGTATTTTGTCAGTCAAAAATAGTCGATCTCCGAATGCAACTTGACAGGGAGGAGAGTAAAGATGGAAAGCTCCTAAAGCTTAGTTCCATATAAATTCACGGATAATTTGTTGTTTTGTCGTAAGTGAAAAACAATACTGACCTTGTATTTGAAAAAGGATCCTCATGTAAGAAACAATACTAAAATTCAGAGTCAGTTCAGTTCGCATTCGGAGATCGACTATTTTTGACTGACAAAATGCGGGTGTTACTGTTCCGGCGGACACAGCTACGGTGAGTTGTTCACTATCTTTCTTTTTAGAAAACTCTGTGTACACAAACAATGTTCTCAATGCTCGAGTTCATGTGTAGAGCCCCTGGTGATACTTCCAGCAAAGTTTCATGTTGTGTCGAGCCTTCTTAGTGTTTTAAAAATATCGATTTTTGATGCTATCATATACGTGCCCCTAGCTCTCCCATTCAAAAGGCAATTTAACCGAAAACGAAAATATGGTCAAACTTAAAAGTGGCGTTTCCATTCTAATTGTGCTTTTAAATGAAAGTTTGCCTCGGGTAGATTAACAAAAAGACCCTAGGTTGCATTTTGGCGACAGTTACCCTTTAAGTACGCAAAGGCGCGTAATAACACAAGTGGCATTACGCATTTCTGATTTATGTCGCGCATGCGTACCAGTTATGTGCACCCCTGATTATGTCATAAAGAGGCACATTCATGAACGGGGCCTGGTAACAATACAGGCTGATTTTGGACTAACAAGGAAGTTTTCAGTTCTGAAACTTTCAGGATATTCTTATGATATGATGTCCTCTTATATGTCAAAACCTCAAGGAAAATTAGATTTCTCAGTTCATGACCCCTTTAAGTATTAAATAAAATAAATGTATAGAATTTTGTATTGTTTTTTTTTAATTTAAACTTAAACAAACTAAATATATATATACAGTGTTACATTTGTAAGTTTTATATTGTGAATATATTAACAATATTAACAAGAAAATATTAACAAGAATAGTATAATATTCTTTTTGTACTAAATACTTTTAGTTTTTTGTTTAAACAAACAATTAAATAAAATAAAATTATTAAAGTATTAAATAAATAATACATGTACAGTAGTATGTACTTGTTTTTTATTTGAACCTAAACAAACAATATACATATATATATATAATATATTTTTTTACATTTATTCAAATATATAATATAATACATTATAATAAAATATAATGTCTGTCATATTCACTTTAGTGACTGACCCTCTGGTAGGAAGCATTGGCACTTTCCTCAAATCTGATTGTCGCGGCCCATTACGATCCCTCAGCCTGTGATTGGTGCATTACTGCATGCTTAGCGTGAAAATCCGAGTTTTTTAATTAACCCTGGCAGACTATGAAAGGCCTATTAAAACGCACCAATCCATGTCTGGAAAGTCATTTCAATCCGCTCCAACAGCTCTTTGTTTTCTGGCGTGCGAGGAGGGATTAGCCCGGCCTGCCACCGCACCGCAAGCGGAGCGAGAGGGAACGTGTGAGGGAATTATTGGGAGCAGCCGGGAAGCCTGGCCTCGACTGACGCATGCAGGGCATCTGATGACGTGTGGAGCGAGAGACTCCCGAACCACGAGCTGCTGCGCTCCTTCTTCTCACACATCAGCTTTTATCCCTCCCTTCACGCTATCCCTGCCAGCCTGTTCATTAGGAGATATTTCTCTGCTGAAATTCAGACGTCATCACTCAGCACATTGTCAGATGGAGCATTTGTCTTTAATTCACCCTGTGGTAACAGGTTTATTTGTTTTCATATGCCACAATCAGCGTTTACACACAGATGACAAGTTATTTGTACAGGTGAAACTCGAAAAATTAGATTATGGTGCAAAAGTTCAGTAATTCAACTTAAAAGCTGAAACTAATATATTATATAGACTCATTACATGCAAAGTGAGATATTTCAAGCCTTTATTTGTTATAATATTGATGATTATGGATTACAGCTTATGAATACCTTTTCACAATATTCTAAGTTTGAATTTGGGGTTTTCTTAAGCTGTGAACCATAATCATCAATATTATAACAAATAAAGGCTTGAAATATCTCACTTTGCATGTAATGAGTCTATATAATATATTAGTTTCACCTTTTAAGTTGAATTACTGAAATAAATGAACTTTTGCACGATATTCTAATTTTTTGAGTTTCACCTGTACTTAAAAGTAATTATCTGTGTAAATATTCTATCTCATGTATGTGTATAATATATGTGTGTGTATATATATATATATATATATATATATATATAATGAATTGCCGTTGCGTATGACCTTTTATTGGACACATAACTAAATTATTATCAATTTAATGCAGTTCAATCCAATTCACGTTTATTTGTATAGCGCTTTTCACAATACACATCGTTTCGAAGCAGCTTTACAGAAAATGCACGAGTCCACATTACAATTTAAGGTAACTGTCCAAGTTATGTCTTTCAGAAATACACACATACAAATCACAGTTAGCTAAAACATTTATTAATTTAAGCAATGTAATAATTTAAGGATGAAACAATGAGCTCACTGAAGTAATGAATACTTGTTTGTTAACAAATGATTTGGACATTAATGCCATTACTATCTGCTATTCAACACCGTGGACATATTGGTGATGATTTCCATTTTTTGTCCCGGAATTGCATGGTGAAAAAGTTAATAATTGATGATAAAAATGCAAGTTTGTTTTATAATGAAGTTCCAGATGTACTTATATTTTTATGTTTTTCATGAAGGAACATTAATCAACTGGCCTTTAATACTTAAGGGTTAATGAACAGTGCCTAAACATTTGTGACGTACAGTCATTTGAGTAATTCTGGATAATATTTGCTTTGCACGTGTTGTTCTTGGTTGCATGGTGAAATACTTAGTGTTTAAACAGGAAGAAATTCTTTGGAGTATAAATGTGCGTTTGTGTAAAGTGACAAGTGATGTATGCTCAAGGAAATGCTGTTGGGTTTACTATCCGGGCGTGACAGACTCTCATGTACACACACACTCACACACACACACACACACACACAGCTGGCAAAGATAAACGTCCTCACCTTCAGATTGTCACTGAGTCTGTTTCAGTCACTTTGTTGCCAAACGCTTATGAATTAGCACAAGAACGGATGCAGTCCAGGGCATTGATGTGCTATAGAGTGGTTGTTAGTGGATTAGTATGCGGTAGGGCTGCACGATATTGAAAACGATATTCAATATGCAATACGATAATGCTTAAAGTGTGTAAAATAAATGTCAAATTATTTTTGAAAACTGAAAATGAACCAACATGCATTACAGGGCTCGAATTTCGGCGCGGGATAGCGGGTATTGCGCATAATTCTAATCATTCCCCCGGGTCTCCCATTTATAATGTAGGAAATTCCCGCAATCGTAATCCACACAGATTATAAAATCAAATCATTCTTTTAACAACTATCTGCCAGACGCAATTTCACAAACAGCGTGAGTGTTCAGCGGTGCCGCGCGTCTTCTATCTCTTCTCTCATAACGTGTTGTGCAAGGCAAGCATCAAGCGCTGCGGCGATAATACACACTCGCGTTTAGGAGTCGGGACCATAGACTGTAAGGTCGGGACATGACGGAATATTCACTTGCACAATCGGGCCAGCAGTGCATCATGACTGAAGTCTTTTTAAGTCTCACCAGTTTAAACATTCAAGCGATTTTAAACTAATCAGTGCTCGCGCGCTCTCTGAGATTATTTTCTATGCGCACATTCATAGAAAATCCGCCTCAAAAACAGCTGGCCAGTAACTATTTTTCGCGGATTATATTGCTTTAACACGCAAAATTGTCAATTTCAGTCTTTGTGAGTAGGCTATACTCTAAACATAGTCGGTTTTGTCTTTAATAAGCATAAAACGCATGCCAGTATAATGAACACAGGATCCGTGCACTAGCTCTTAAAGTGACGGCAGCCATATGTGTCTGTCATTAATTTTGTTGTCAATACAACAAAAGATAGCTTTAAGTTAAAGGAATCAGGATTAATAGCCTATGTATTTAATTTTTTCAGGACTAAAATACCACCCAGTGTTATTTTCCATTTGATTACTTTATTCAGTTTCTCACTAGTGTTAGACCTATTCAAAAACTTTTCTCTTTAATTGTCTTTATTTGTATCTTTATTCTATTGTATTTATTTGTGCTACTTTTTTCAATTTAATTAAACAATTTAAATCAAGCTTCCTTGTGATTTGTAAATTTTTAACAACAATATGACCCCATTGTAAAAATGCAATGAGCGCAAACATTTAGGCAAGATAAATGTAATAATTTTGTTTGGAAAAAATGCGTTTCCCTTTCTCCCCCTCAAACAAAAAAAATCCCCCCCATGAGAATCATCTAAAGGGGGATTTCCCCCCCATTTTCCAAAACGAAATTCAGGCCCTGCATTATTTTTGTTAGAAGAAAGTGTTCCTACAACTTCTGAAAGCGAACAGCAGTGTTTTACTGTAGCATTACATAAAAAGTAAGTGTCATTTTAATGTCAGTGTAAATCATTTTATCTTTGTCCTTTGTTGTTTGATTAACATTAAGCACACAAACAGCAGCAGGTTTATTAGGCTACTGTCACTTTAAGAGCTACACAGATCCAATATATTGTTACGGGTGTGCTTTCTTTCTCAACTGTTTACGTTCACTTAACCCTCTGGGGACCAGCGTGTTTTTGGGGCCCTTGGGATGTTTTGACATGCACTGACATTTGTGCTTTTTTCAGTTATTTATAAACATGTTAATGGCAAAGGTGTAAATTCACTCTATATAGCACAGACGGGACTACCATGATAAGTGAGCAACATGTATGTACATGTTTGTAAATTTAAGAGAATAATGTTTATGCGTGTTTATTGAAAAAAAATAAAAATAAAAGTTTCTGAAATAAGGCCACAAAACACATATTGATTATTTCTTCACAATACTTTTGAAAATTGTATCACATAGTCTAGAATATTTGCTCCAAAACTATGTGAGAATCATCCTGACTACTCATTCAGATAAGTCAATAAAGTATTTTACATTTTTAATGGCGTGTTTTGTTTGAGAAAGCTTTATGCAGGAGGCGTGGTCTCTCATTAATATGTGTGGCATTTCACACCTGAGAAAGACAAAGACCCTCCCATAATGGCCCTATTAGGTGCTATCAGGCCATATCATTACAGGAGCCTTGCACAAAGAATGAGGAGATTTAAAAAAAGAATGGCTTTTAGATTGTTTGGATTTATATAAGGAAAATACAGGGTGCATACGTCTGGACACTTCTATCACACACCTTTCACCATATAGACATGGTTTTATTTCAGTTCAAAGTTCAAAGTTAGAGTTGGAAACATCTTGAAAAGAAAATTGTCTTTTTCCATAAATGTCTTAGTTATACGTCATACATATTTCAAAGTTGAGGATTCATTATTTTGATATAGCTTGAACAAACACTATAACATCTTAGTTGATTAGTTTATTGACAAAACATACTATATATTTAACAAATGAGCAGAAACTCCTAACAAAAGCTTATTTGATGTCTATTTTAGAGTAAAAACTTTATCCAAAACTAGTCAACGAAATGTTGTCTTTTATTTAGTCTGTAACAGTACGTATCTGTGCGTTCATTCATTCATTCATTCATTCATTCACACACACACACACACACACACACACACACACACACACACACACACACACACACACACACACACACACACACACACACACACACACACACACACACACACACACAACATGATTCACATTTAAACAGTATGCTATTTTTCCGTTTACAGACACTACGTTATTCTATATCGCGATTAGAACAAAGCACTTGCATAAAACACTTACTTCTCAGCTGAATCTGTTCATCCTCGAAGTGAAAATAAACCAGCACTTGTTCTGTGGTAAATGTCCCAGGATTGTTCCTCATATAGCCGCGCAAGACGACAGTAGATTAATCTGACTAAAAAATAATGTGTGTTTTCAGAGTTTATGGGCGTTAACGCGTCTCAATGTGTTGCTTCACATATTTGCGTTTGAATAGCGCGTGCTCTCCGTGGGCGTGTCACATTACCAGAGATAATCAGCTGAGAGAACGATAATGAGACGGGCTGACACGTCTCTCTTTTTATATAGATGACATAAACGGAGAATATTAATTTTAGTTTTGAATCGGATCATTTAAAAGTACAAACTCAAATGATTTAAAAGATATATTGCTTATGGCTGGGTGAATAGTATTAGCTGAGTTGTGTTGAAGATTAGAGACGTGCTCCAGAAAAAAAGTTCACGGTGACCGAGAGGCAGAACGCACACCCTGTTTATTTTCTTTATTTTACAAAAGCACAATATTTTATTTCGATTGTATGTGGGCACATAAAAAAGTAGACATTTAACAGATTATTTTCTCATATTTCTTAGCTCTATATGAACAGAAATGATGGTAGTACTTTAAGTCTATTTTTCTGCTATGTGAAAAAAAACGAGCAAAACGCGCCGGCGCGTTTAAGACTGTTCTTTTGAACTTGCTGTTCATTAAAGAATTATGTATCAGTTTCCACACAAATATAAATGTTTCTCGAACAGCAAATCCTCATATTAGAGTGATTTCTGAAGGATCATGTGACACTGAAGACTGGAGTAATGATGCTGAAAATTCAGCTTTGATCACAGGAATAAATTACACTTTACTAGATATTCACATAGAAAACAGTTATTTTAAACTGTAAAATTATTTCACAATAATACTGTTTTTACCGTATTTTTCATCAAATAAATGCAGCCTTGATGAGCAGAAGAGACTTCTTTCAAATACATTAAAAAAATCATAAACATTAGTGTGGGTCAAAGATCTATTTTACACAAAATATGTTTTTAAAAAAAATCCAGAATACATGGAAAAGGACGTGGCTTTATGCATCCCGGTGCAGGACTTTCACTAGATGAGCGAGACATTAACTAAAGATGAGGAGACGCTGATGGTGTATGTGTGTTTAATGGAGAGGACATGCATGACGCGCCGCGTGCCTTTTATTCACACTCATCATGTCAGCGGCGCTCGAGTGTAAAGACCAAACCCCTGCGCCGCGCTGTTCACATCCCAACCATTATTCATTGTTTATTTCAGAGTTTATAATTCACAGAGAACTAGTCCAGCCCTGATGGTCCATGATGCTGTTCCCAGTGTGTTTGAATGGTTTGTTCTTGTTTTGGACTGTTTGCTTAGCACTGGGGGATGTGTTTTTATTCTTAGCCTCACATGCTCATTACGCTCAAATCAGTTGTTGAGTTGAAAGCGAGAGCGGGACGCGGAGTGAACTGTGTGCGCAGCTGATTAATTTAGCATTAACAATATTATGTGTGGTAATGATGTGGAATGGGTTGGGGAATATGAGCACAATCCAGACTATTGACGTCAGCGCACCGCGAGACAGGGTCTCGTGGAATGCAACATTTTTATTTTATTTTTGAGGGAGTGTAACAACTTGTTTTGACATGCTTTTCTCTTTTTTTTGACTCATGCTGCTTTAGCAGGTTTAATAATTGTAGATTTAACAGAAGTTGGCTTTATCTCACGTATGGAAACTGAAAACTTACTTGAGCAATGAAAGAGTCGTATTATCATTAAAACAAATCTCAGATTCACAGAAGCATGCGAGTCGTTCTTGGAAAGCTGTGGAAATCAGGGATCCCTGTGGATGTTTAATTAGATTTTTTATCCATACCCGCACGTAACTCAAACTAAAGATGCAGGCGATTACCTTGCATTTATGTAACACGAATCACAAATGAAGCTTACGTAAGAAACGGTGAGTTGAAAGACAAAGAGGCTTTTCATTTCAAGCATTAATTTTTGGGGATTTACGCAGGACCGGCCCCTAGTTTCACCTGGGAAGCTGGATTCCTTCTGTTAAATATGGGATTTTAAAGGCATCACCTCTGTCCTATATTTAATATCATTATCATTTACCAGTTAAATATGCATATACACTGGTGTATTTATTTTGAAATAATTTTCTTTTGCCAGTAAATATTGCAAATAATTACAAAGTAACACTAAATTAAATCTGAAATTTTGAAGAAATAGTTTTCAGTCTATAAAAAATTTGTTTTATTTATAACTTCGAAAAATCGCCTTTCCCCCTTCACTTTATTTTGAGTTTCTCCGCATGAACAAAATACATAATACAATTACAGACACCATTGATTGATATCATATGTACTTGTAACCCTTAATATGTATATGAATTCCATCTCTATTTAATAAAATAGGCCTTGCAACAAATAGAAACAGAACAAGGCTAATTCTAACTAGAGTAGAGCAAGTTATTAAATAATGGTTTAGGGTTTGGGTTAAACATTTTTACAATTTCAAAATACATTTTGTCTCCATAATGTAGGGTTTACCAGGCCACGCACACACACACACACACACACCTACCCATCACACAAAACTTTCAGTATTTTTACATTTTCAAAAAACATAATTTAGTACGATTTATAAGCTGTTTTCCTCATGGGGACCAAAACAAGGTCAAGAGTTTTGGATATTGCCATCTTTGTGCAGACATTTTGTCCCCATAATATAGGGTTTACACACACACACACACACACACACAATTATTATAACAATAGTAATGGATAATAATATATTACAGTTTTTCTCGATTGTTTACACACATTTTCTGAAAGCATGCCTCATACTCTCAGAACTCTACACACAAATCAAAAAACACACACACAATGGGCAAAACCCCTCAATTCTCCTGCAAAATAAAACTTTACATTCAAAACAAAGTTATTATTTCTCAAAATGGTATTTTGTTTTCAAATGACACACACAAACCATCATATGAATAGACATTTATAAGAACCAGTTGAACACTGATGTGCTCAATGTAAAACACTTCTTCTCCATTCATCATAATGACTTAGGCCTTTGTTTTGTTCAGTGTTACACTTACTACAGACTATAGTATATACATAAGTGTGTTGTAAAATATTTGAGAATATTGTTTTTATATTCAGAACACACAAATACACGGTAACAAATATATTTTATTTTTACCACAAAAACAATGTACACAGTGTACATCCCAACCAACACAAAGTTGCACATACAGTGGTCTACATACAAAAACAACAGAAAAATGTACTTTTACAGTAAAAAAAAAAAAAAAAAAACAAAAAAAAAACTATGCTGCATCCTCTCTTCTGTGTCGGTCTTTTATGCTAAAGCTCTGATTGCTAATTGTAAAACTGTGTGACTGTGTTTGCCCATGTGACGAGTCAGTGTGCATATCTGAATGGCAGTGTGTTCCTTGTGAAAACAAGAGATTTTCTGCATGAAAATTGTGCTAAAAGCAGAGAATTGTGTGTAGTGTTTTGAAAAAAGTGTGTTTTAGAACTGCAATTTGAGTGAAAAGCAGGAATTGTGCTTGTAGTTTAGCAGAATTGGTTCAGAGGGTTGGTGCATGAGTTACATGTTGTGGTCATTGTGTCTCAAGTACCAGAATTTGTGTGTAAACAATTGAGAAAAACTATAACATAACGATAGTAAAATAAATAGTTCAATGAATAAGTAGGGGTGTGTGTGTGTTTGTGTGTGTGGGGGTCACTCTTTTTTACATTGTGTCTAAAACCTGTAGGATCTCTGTTCTGACGATGTGAAGCAAGAGCTGTAATGGAGTGTGTTTCTGAGTTCAGGGGAGATGAGCACATATTCAGCCCTCGATAAAAGACCTTTTAGAGCCTCCATGCATTATTTAAGAGATGCGTCTGCTTTCCTCACACTGCGCTGCTTCTGAAGAAGTGGACAGCCGGCGCTAAAAGGACAGCAAAGGGGGATTTGCTCAAACTGATAGCGTCATTCATTCGTCGCTGTCTGCATTATTTTAGCACATTTTAAGCAACTCTTTATTTATCCATGTGCACGAATCATAAGACCAAATACAATGTTAATATCACATGTAAGTCCATCACTGTTATGATAGAAATGTCTTTGCGTTTACACCATCGTTCAAAAGTTTCGGGTCTGAAAGATTTTGTAATGTTTTTAAAAGATGTCTCTTTTGTCTATAAATGTTATCGTTGCCATAATTATATTCTTAATTATATATATTCATAATTAAAATGAATGTGAAAATGAAGTGATCTAGCCCCAGACACTAATGCTGATGCTGTGTGTGTGTGTGTGTGTGTGTGTGTGTGTGTGTGTGTGTGTGTCTGTGTCATTAATTACGTGCAAAGACTGCGAGTAACACTATAAATAGAGCTGTCTGAAGGGCTCAGGAGAGACAGACAGACAGAGAGAAGGACAGAAACAGATTATTAGGGAGAGGAGAGTGTTTGTGTGTGTCGTCTTACACATGATCGGGTCATTTCAAACTATTCAGCACTGCTGTGTGTGTGTGTGAAAGTTTTATTTAAAGGAGATCAATTTTGTCCTTTTCAAAGTCCTGATGTTGTTTTTGGGCTCTAATAGGTTGTCATGTTTGGATGTTCTTTTTTTAATTTATTAAAATTACACACTAAAGAAAGTTAAACGTAAAAAGGAATAATATTTTAAATGTGAATATTCCGACGTTTCTGTTCTCATCATTGACTGTCTTTTCTCTTCTCTTCTTTCTTTGTTTTAGGTAAGTAACACTGGTGAAGACACACACACTGCTGATGATGGTCAAACATGATTCAGTTTTACTCCAGAAATCACTGAGAACACAGTGAGTTCACACCGACTGACACTGTCTGCAGACTTCTGGAATAATGCATTTGCTTTTTGCCTTATTAAATGGAAGGAATGTTTGTTTGGTCTAAAAAAAAAGGGTTATTGGCAAACTTGGTTGTTTTTACTGTTGTTAATGTTGAATTTATATTCAATTATCAGTTTGTTTGTTTGCTATAGGCAGTGCAGTATTGACTTCTCTAAAACATTAGAGGTTTACTATTGTCCAGTTAATTATGCTCAAACCGCTTAAAAACATACACTTTGTTTTTGTAATCAGTAGAGCTGCACAATATTGAAGAAAAGTGCGATAACTCGTTAAATAATGCCATATTCGATACGCGATACAAAAATGCTTAAAGTGTGTAAAATAAACTTAAATTAACTTTAAAATATATTTAAAATTATATAACCTACATACGTGTTTCACATTCTTTTTGTGACAAGAAAACATCCCTACAGCTTCTGGAAGTGAACATCAGTGTTTTACTGTAGCATAAGAAGTGTTATTAACATCAGTTTAGGGTTTCAGGATTTAACAACAGAAACTGAATTATCAAATGTAAAAAATAAAACATTGCTTAGTTTTCACTGAATGAATTAAATATATACTGATTAGTTATTCAGCCGAGAGCAGCGAGTGATTTTCTCTTTGTCTTTTGTTCATGACCCCAGTTATTGCAAGCCGTTGCGATATGCATATCGCGATATATACATTTGCGATGTTTTGATAATTTCGATATATTTTGCAGCTATAGTAATCAGTTGTTCAGCTATAGGAATGGCATCTCTCTTTGGTTTTTATAAACTTTTATAAACCTTTTTAAAAAGAAATTTAGTGGGCATGTTGTAGTGCACATCATAGTTAAAGTTCAGTTTATTTTTAGTGCTCATAATAGTTGATGTTTAGTTCTTACGTTTTTATTTTTGGTAAATATAGTTAAATATAATATAATAAATATTATTTTGTAGGGTTTTTATTTATATTTTATTAGGTACTGTTGGACGGGGCATGTCCATCATGGCGATATTTAAAATATTTTAATTAAAACACTGTTACGAAAATGAATGTTGACGAATAAAAATATGTCTATCAAAATATGAAAGTAAAATATGACTAGTAAAATAACAGCTAGATTTTCAATAATGCATCAATGTTTACGAAAAAGAAACTTCTTGCATGAGGTGAAGCTGAAGAGTGAATGAATAGCAGTAAATCTCCGACACACACATCCTATATGAGATTAAGATATCCTAGATATACACAACATGCATGTTTGAGCTGTTGTAACTGAAAGCAACTTGCACTGGTATATCTTAAAATATACCAGTGCCATTGTTTTGTCTCAAGATGCACATTAGTAATGTTTTTTTTTTCTAAGGCACATTTATAAAAGCTAATGTCGTAATTGAACTAAGGCCTAATCCTGGCTTAATGTAAACTCTGTCTGTGAAACTTGGATCTGCACAAAAGGACGCAAATGCAAGTGAACTTGACATAAGTGACGTGCTTGCCAGAAAGTGTTACTCCCGTTGCGGATGTGCTTTTCCTGTTACAACACGCTGAAACACGGGCAACTAAAGCACAAATAATTCACAACATTCTCATTATAATGTTATGTATCTGGCAGATTAGTACTTCATTTTCACATCATGTACTTTGTATTTTCATGATCAAAGTGATAACAGGCATCGCTGTGCACTTTCAAATCAATAGTTTCTAGGTATGCACCGATATTAACATTTTGGCAGATGCCGATAACCGATAATACTTTGCATTGAAAGCCGATAACCGATATATTGGCCAATAAATCTAAATTAAAATTTTGATATACTTTGATAGCCTGATTACAAACACCATTAAAAGCCATATCCCAGTTGTTTCTGCAACTACTGGCACTTTTGACTATCCCAATTTTAAAAAAATCAACCTCTATGAATTTCAATTTTAACCATCACAGTCTGTAATACATATAAAAATGTACACAAAATAGAATGTAGTCGTTAAGATTTTTAATCTGGAACATGTAAATTTTTTATGTTTTTCGGGTCATCTTGCTAAAAAGTGTCCTTACCGCAACTTTACAATAACGTTCATTTTATACATTTTTCTTTAGAAATTTCTATAAAATAAAATATATATTTAAATAGCTTTTTCAAATTTGATACAGTTTTGTAAATACTGATATAATAAAATAATATACAAAATAGGGAATTTCATGTTTTTTTTCTATGCCATGTAAAAAATGTACAGTAACCTTAGATGTCAATTGTTTCCATACACACAAAAGATGACATATTTAACTTTTTATGACAGATGTTGCCATTTCAATGTGTTAATCATCTCAGCTTAAGTGTAAAAATATTTTTTTGTAAATGAAAATGTGAAAAGAAAAAGAAAATAGGGCACTGCTGCGGTAATGACATCTTGTGTCGGTAAGGACACAATGTTAAACTGCCACGAAATCAAAAACAGGCTACTGTAAAAAAGAAAAAGAAAAAAAAAGAAACATGCTACAGAAAAAAAAGGTATTGCATGTGTAAAAGATAGTAGCAGTTTTGCAGTAAATAACTATTTTAATTAACTCTTACTCTTTTAACTGCTTCAAAAATATTGTCTCCTAAAGTTGATGATTCATGTTTATATATATACTAATATATGCTTCAGTACTAAAAATATATACTGAATATTAGTAATTTAATATACAGTAAACCTTAAATTTGTCTCTACCGCTACACAAGGTCTTTACCGCAACACCTAAATTTGCTGCGGTAAAGACATGTTGCGGAAATGACATTTTTGCTAATATTTTAGCTAATTGGCAGCTAGCAAGGCCTACCACATTAGTTTTGACTCTTAGCATCTTACTATACATGAATTCAACAGTAATATACATTTATTTTTAAAATGTAGTTCAAAATACACAATTATTAAGCTGAATGGTAAGGACGCACAATAAATACTAGAGCTGAAAAGATGATGTTTACCTTATTTTTTGGTGTCTTGTGATTGAGGTAGTGTGGTGGCGCAGTCTGTCAGCAATGCGGTCAACTGATAATTTCTGTTTCCATAGAAACTAGACTTGTTTGGGTTCGATAAAACTTCATAATAAAAGCTTTTTTTCATTGTTGCGGTAAGGACTCAAAAGTGTGGGACAGGCACATTTAGTTAAAAAAAATATATAAAAATGATCAGTAAATAATACAAAGAATTGTAAGGTCCTGTAAATGAATCTGTATATTAAACAATTCCATTTGAAATAATGTCAAATTGTAATTAAATTAGCTTATTTTATTTATCTCAACATTGAGACCACAGGTGTGGGACATTAACAAAAATGGTGTTTTGAGCTATAAATGATTCATTATATTATATTTAATCACATTAATCAGTAATTATATGTTTTGTCAAGGTGTGTAATGGCACTGTGGATATATTTATGAAACTTCAAATGACAAATTTGAACATAAATAAAAAATTTCACTGCTGGGACTTAAAAGTGACCGTAGTTGCAGAAACAACACAGTAGCCTAGTTTGAACATGTGTAATATTCCTTAACTGTTAAATTTAATTTTACACTCCTATGGCCAACTTTCTTTATTAATTGTTTCATTTTGTTAGAATTAGTTAACATGAACCAACAATGAATGAATAATACGACTACAGCATTTATTAATCTTAGTTAATGTTAATCTCAACATTTAAGACATTTTTAAGATCCAAAGTTGTATCTGTTAACATTAGTTAGTTAATGCACTGTGAACTAACATGAACACAAATATTTTATTAACTAACATTAACAAAGGTTATTGCTCTGTTAGTTCATGTTAGTTAATGCATTAACAAGTGAGACCAAAATCTATTGCCTAACAAAAAATTTAAATAAAATAAATGACCTAAATAATGCAAACTAGTCATTGGATAACATTTGGCTGCATATAAAGAAACAAAATGCATGTGCATGGATAAATAAGGAAATTATTTGAATCAAACCATATTGTTGATGAAAGAACACGAGAACAAAAAAGTGCTAGTTATTAATAATAACTCATCAATGTTTTAAAACATCTTTATTATTACAATAATAGCAAACATCTTTAATTTTAGGTTTCTTGTTTCAAAAGACATCATTGCTGTTTGAGCTGCGCGCTGAAGCTGAAGAGAACGAACACACCCGTGAACTGAAACGCTTTGCTAGAAAGTTAATGAACTCAATGGTTGCTGAACAATGGAACTAAACCCACATAATTTACAACTTTTTATTACAATAGTGTATACAATTATATTAGTTTCACTTTATTTCTCTGTTTTCGACGGCATGCTGTCTAACGCTAACCAATCAGACTTTAGGAACCACCCAAAATGTCGCAATAACCAATCAGAAAAAAATTAATAAGTTTGTTTTTAAAGTCACAGCGATCATCGTTTTAAGATCTAATGCACAGGTATATTTTGAAAGCACATTTTTGACCCGTCTTTTTACCTTCAACAATTTTTTCTATCGACTTTGTATTGGCACTTTTGACATGGTTTTGTTTTGTATCTTCCACTTGAAATAAGTGACGTGCTTGCCAGAAAGTGTTACTCCCGTTGCGGATGTGCGGAAACAAGGGCAACTAAAGCACAAATAATGCACAACATTCTCATTATAATGTTATGCATATGGCACTTTTGATGACATCTTGTTTTTTACTCTCTCTCTCTCTCTCTCTCTCTCTCTCTCTCTCTCACACACACACACACACACACACACACACACACACACACACACACACACACACACACACACACACACACACACACACACACACACACACACACACACACACACACACACACACACACACACACACACACACACACACACACACACACACACCTCCATTAGCAGCTGCTCAATAACCTGTGTAGTGTCTCTGAAATAATTGATGAATGGTAAATACTGTAGGTTACGGTTCGGCTCTTATTTAATTTCTCAGATCAATGCGGCTCAAAAAGAATAAGATGCCACAGGATGGGGTTTATCTTAAGGTTAAGGCAAAAATGAGACTTCAAATCAGACATTTTCATGCCCTCAGCATAAGTCGATTTCCTGCAGACGGATTATTGATCTTTAAACATAAAGCCTCAGGCTGCCATTTCAGAAAGAGGGAGGAATAGATCTGTCATAGTTCATTTGGCCCTGAGTCTGTTCAACTCATTGAACCGGCGACTCAGAAGTCATATCTCATGTTTAAATCTCTTTTTATACATTAGAAATTTATGGAAAGATGTTTTTTTGCTGATGCTTCTTTGAGTGAAAATTTGCCATTTATTAGCTTACAGAACATCACTGTATATTACATTAAATGATCATCATTAGATTGTTCTTTTGAGTATTTTATCAGAAGTGATGAAATTATCAATATATAGTGAAATTTATATGTATGTATGTATGATGAAATTAGAAAAATTAGAATATCGTGCAAAAGTTAATTTATTTCAGTAATTCCACTTAAAAGGTGAAACTAATATATTATATAGACTCATTACATGCAAAGTGAAAGCCTTTATTTGTTATAATTGTGATGATTATGGCTTACAGCTTATGAAAACCCCAAATTCAAAATTAGAATATTGTGAAAAGGTTTTCATATCTGTAAGCCATAATCATCAAATTTATAACAAATAAAGGCTTGAAATATCAAAATTATAACAAATAAAGGCTTGAAATATCTCACTCTGCATGTAATGAGTCTATATAATATATTAGTTTCACCTTTTAAGTTGAATTACTGAAATAAATGAACTTTTGCACCATATTCTAATTTTTCGAGTTTCACCTGTGTATGTATGATGTATGTATGTCAATATAGTACTATAGTCTTTAAAGGGTTTTTGTGTGTTTTGGTTTGACTGCACTTGAGGAATAGAGTCTAAACTAAAAATGACTAAAAATGCACTCATGCAAATAGTTTTTTTTCTTCTTCTGTTTGACAATAATTCATCATATGCACATTTGCACTATTTTTAGCTTTATTAGTATTTTGTTAATGTGATGTCATGAGAAGGAGTCACTTTGTGAGCACTGTGGCCTGATTTTATGAATGTATATTCACATTTCTCAGGCTGTCTGTTCTTGTTGTTAAAACGATCCCCGTTTCCTCTGTCTTTTTTGGGAATCGGTCTCATCATCATTGGGCCTGCAGGATTTCATGGATTTATGTGTGTGTGTGTGTGTGTGGGAAAGAGATGTTTTTGAAGAAAATGGCAGGCTGTGTTTTCCCATGATTCTGACCAAACCACAGTAGCCTCACCCACACCGAGTGCTGAAGATGTTCATAAATAAACACAAGTGGGATACCCATGAACGAATGACGGAGTTCAGCATCTTGAACCTCATAGATCCGCTTCATCTAGAAGAAGCTGAAGAGACGTCAACCCTGCTTTACAGTAGAACTTGAAAATTTGCTTCTGGAAGAGAAAATTGGTGTGCAAAATCTCCTTAAAGTCCCCCTGTGGTGAAAATCAAGCTTTTAATGTTGTTTATATGTCTATGTGGTGTTTTTAATATGCTTTAATGAATATGATTTCATAAGTCGACAGCATTGCTGAGTATTTTCTCCTTAAAACTGCAGTGAACCAAAGACAGTCTCAAAAACACGGTTTGAAATCGCTGGTGTTTCTGACGTCACAAACGACCTTGTAACCAATCAGATCAACGTGTGATCGTCAACCAGTGGATCTCTGAGCTGAGTGAGTGAGTGGAGGCGGGGCTCATTTGCATATTCATAGAACCTCGTATACTAAATGAGGCAAGGGTGTCGAGTTACATTCAAGCTGTTTTTTTTTTCAAGGAAAAACGCTTAAATATGTAATTTTGGTGATCAAAGATGAGTTTTGAGGGATTCAATTATTGACTTCAGGGGGACTTTAGCAAAACAAAGATGTATGGTACAGATGTACCCTAAGCTTGATGGTATAGAAGCCACATTCATAATGTGATTTCAAATTTAAAAAGAGATGCTGAATTCACGACCCACAATCCTAAAGTGAGATCTAGGGATGGGCAAAAAAATGATCACGATAAACATTTCCAACTCAGTTGATATCGAAAGATTTCACGATAAATGTCAAATCTTTATTTCTTTCAAGTTTAGTGTGTACTGTTGATCGCTAGTGTGGATCTGCAGCATTGAGTGAACTGTAAATGAACAGGTAGATGCTTTTCCCTTTTCTGTGCATTGAGTGATGCTGTGGATGCTGTTCTGAGATCAGCCCTGAATGATTGATGATGACAAAGTGCTGGTGAAAATGGCAGGACTTGCAGGGGTTTTCTCCAGTCCACATGTTGTCCCGGCCCTTTAATGGCAGTGCATTGTGGGCTGCCAGCCAGGGAAGCGTCTTGCGTATCCCATGAGTCTCTCTGCTGTGTTAAAATGGCCCTACTAGACTCTCTTCCCAGCAATGAACTATCATGTTAAATCTCACATTATAGACTTAGCATGCAGTATATTGATACCAATCAATTTATTTCTAATTTGTACTAACTTATTAATTCACAACCATACATCCGTTAAGCGACATATTTGCAAGTGGAAGGATTTAACAAGAAACATGAAGGGAGGATGATGGTCAAAAGTGTCAGAAAAGAGTAAATAATGTTTATTCTGGTCAAAGTTTTGGAGTCGATTAAGATATTTTAATGTTTTATTAAAGAAGTCTCTTCTGCTCACCAATGCTGCAGTTATTTGATCAAAAATACATTAAAAACAGTGAAATATTATTACAACTTTAAATAGCTGTTTTCTATGTGAATATATAGTAAAGTGTAATTTAGTCTTGTAATCAATCATTACTCCAGTCTTCAGTGTCACACGATCCTTCAGAAATCACTCTAATATGATGATTTGATGCTCAAGAAACATTACTGATTATTATCAATTTTGAAAACAGTTTTATATTTTTGTGGAAATTGATTTTATTTTTCAGGATTCTTTGATCAATAGAAAGTTCAAAAGAACAGCATCTATTGTAACATTGTAATTGTCTTTACTGTCACTTTTGATCAATTTAATGCTGAATATAAAAAATGTGTTGTTTCAGAGCAAGCTCAAGTTTCTATATTTACATGAAACTCTTTTTTGCATTAGTCCGGTACACAGTGTCCATGCTTTCCAGTTTAAATCATGGTGTCTTGACTGTGGCCGTGTGTGTGTGTTGTAGTTCTGGATAGTCTCCTGTACAGTATTTGTTCAGTGAGTTGTGCAGGTGTTGGCCCGCAGGTCAGTGTGTAAATGGTGAGTCGGAGAACAGTTTTCTTCTGCTTTCCTCTTCTTCATTCAGCTGAGTGCCGTTGAACCAGATGTGTCATTAAACGGCTCTTACTCTGAGAGGAAGTCTCTCTTTATAATAGACTCGAGGCTCTTGACACGCGGCATAAAAACACACTACCATTTTGCTAAAATAGCTCTTGTTTGTCTGTTTGTGTTCATTTGTCATGGGAAACAAGCATGATTTTGTCTCCGAAAACTCAGATCCGGAACTAAACCATGTTTATTCTTGTTTGAGAACTTTATGTGAGTGTGGGATTTTTCCCATGCCGGTTTCATCATCTGTGTTCAACTGCTCGAAGCCTTTTCTGGTTTTCCAACTCTGATCATGACTAGGCCCACACAAAATATGCACATTTTATTCACATTTTCTACCGTGATTTGCGGGGAAATGGTACCTGTGTTAATAACTGATTATGTTGTAGTCGATGTGAGCTTTTTGCATAGCAAAACAAAACCTGTAGCTGTAGTTTGCCTTTTTGCCAAATAATTTCATCGGATAAATACCTAAACCAGGTTTAGTGTTTTGTTCTTCTTCTCTCATTAAAATATCTAACATATTTCCCTCATATTGATGGTTTAATCAAACTTCTAGAGTCATTAAAAACAAATATCCCCTCCAGACATCACTTTTGCCCACTACTGTGGTTTGTTTTTCATCTAAAATGTATATTTTATTTTAATTCAGCTTTATTTCAATTAACAAAAATTGTTTTATTGTTAGTAACCCTGCTTTAGCATTGTATTTAACATAATGTAGCATATAGGGCTGTCACTTTACGTTCGAAAATGGATTGCACGATCGATCGGACCAACCAACACAAGTATCGAAAACGAAAATAGGGAATCGATTTTAACGGCCTCTTTTTTTTTTTTTTACCAAAAATGTGTTTTAGGTGGACAGATCAATACAGGACACAGAGCATGTAGGATGTTGGAAAATAACAGTGTCTTTTCTGTTAACCAAATGCTTTTTAATATTCGCTATTACTTCAATGCAAGTGAACAAGCGCGCCGTTATTTGTTGCGTAGTGACGTGTGTGTTCAAGTAAGCCAGAAATGAGCAGATTCTGTGTGATACGCTGTATTTAATATATCATGAGGATCACGAGTTGCGTACTTGCACTAAATCCGTGCAGATTTGGCTTACACGAACTTCCCCAGCAAAGTGAGTAAACATAGAAACACGCCAAACTGGCTCGTGATTTGACAGCGTTTCCCGCCAAAGTTAATTTTTACCCACATTTGTTCATTTCAATCCCTGAACGTTGCGCTCCTGTTTGTCATTGTGCACGAAACTTCACGCCAATAAATCATCAGGAATATTGCTGACTTGTGCGTCTCAAGCGCCCTCTTTACGCTCGTCCTAATGCCTGTTAGTTGTCCGTGGATTTGCCTATATTTGGTGTTGAAAATGGAAACGTCTTTAGATGGAAAATCGATTTTACAATCGATTCAATGAACACTTACGTCTCAGAAATCGAACAGAATTTTTTCACAAAAGTGACAGCCGTAGTAGCGTAATTCTGTCAAGATCAACTGTTGATCAACTGTTGAAGTTAATTTTGATTTCATGTCAACTTGAAGCGTGGGACATTTACAGCAGAAATCTGTTCCACTTTTATTGTACAGTACATTTCTTTCCAGGCCTTAATCGTGACTGACAGCCTTGACTTGAGATCGGCAAACTGCCGATTGCGTGTATCAGGCTGAGTGAGTGAGATTTACTTACACGTTCTCGCTCACGAAGGCCACCAAAGTGCAAAGGTTCAGCGTGACGGGCGTCTGAGCAGCAGCGGAGGGTTCTGGAGGTGGTTATTTGCCATCTTAATATGCTGGAAGGTTCCCGGCTCCAAACTGCCAGTGCTTCGGTGACAGCAGAAGCGGTGCATGCTAATGAGTCACGGTGAAGTGATCGGTGTGAGTAAATGTCACTCACGGCGCTGAAACGCAGACCTCACTGACGTCAAGTGGTTCTGCACGTGTCTTTGTGGTGCTTTAAGTTCCCCACACACATCAAGCATGCGTGTCGTGGCCTGTGGATGCATGCAGGTCTCTGGCTCTTCTTATGAGGGAATAGTTGCCATCTGTGACGACGTGCAAAGAGAAGACGTGATCCGATATCATGACATTTGAGAACTTCTTTTCCGTGTAAAACGACTTACACGGTCCTACTGTAACTCCAATTAAATATAAAAAATAACACTGGATAGTCTTCATTGTAAAAATTAAATACAGATTAAAGTTACAAGAGCAGCAAGTGATTTTCTTTTTGTCTTTTGTTCTTTAATTAACATGACAGACACCAGCAGGATTATTAGGCTGTAGTGTTGTCACGATACTAGAATTTCTCACTTCGATACGATACCTTGAAAAATATCGATATTCGATACCATTTTCGATACCACGGAGAAAAAACTGCCACAATATTAAGGGGGTATTTTTTTTATTTAAAGCTAAATATAACAAGTCTAGAACATGACAATGAGGTATATTTTACATGAACAAAAATGTCCTGAGTTCTATTTGTTTATATTTTTTAATTGGACCAGAGCTAACATGATGTATTTTTATTACCTACTGTTATCAAAGATTAAAATATACTGTAACAAAAAAGCACTTAACAGTATCAAATTGGAGGATAGAGAGTCAGTAATGTATAATAATAAGATTAAACATTCAATTTTCAGTTAAAGGCATGTCATTATTGAATTTAGAGATGCCATTGTCTAGCTGTTTAGTTTAATTAATATCTGTGTAATCAAATTGATGATAATAGCTAATGAAGGAAAATTGCAGAATTAAATAATCATTTTTGAATAAAGTTAAATAGGCACCAGTTAATTTACATTTGACCACAGTTACAATATTTACTTGTCTAAGATTCCTCAGTCAGATTATGTTAACTTTAAGAATTAAAACGAGACAACAGACTCTTATCAACAACAATACTAGGCCATCTTGGTTAATGTTTCAGAAAAGTTCAAATGGGAAGAGTTACAGTGTTTCCTTGAGGATTTTTTTTTGGCAGTGGGGACAGGTCTGTCCAAACAACAAACACCCCTGATGCTGAGCATATAATGCTAAATAGTAGCCTACCCCTGGAGCCTGTTCCTTAAGTCTGTTTTCACCTATACAATAATTTAAAAAAAATGAGTGATGTGAGGGATTATTGATAGTCAAACAATCTGTTGGGTGCCCGCAGCCCGTTCGCGTGTCCGCGCTATTCTCCGACATGCCCGCTCGCGGTGTGTTGCTCGTGTCCGCGCTATTCTCCGACATGCCCGCTCGCGGTGTGTAGCTCGTGTCCGCGCTATTCTCAACTCAACTCAACTCAACTCAACTTTATTTATATAGCACTTTCAACACCACAAGTGGAACCAAAGTGCTGTACAGAAGGTATAAAAAATTAAATAAAAACAAAGACGTTTCCCGCCAAAGTTCATTTTTACCCGCATTTGTTCATTTCAATCCCTGAACGTTGCGCTCCTGTTTGTCATTGTGCACGAAACTTCACGCCAATAAATCATCAGGAATATTGCTGACTTGTGCGTCTCAAGCGCCCTCTTTACGCTCGTCCTAATGCCTGTTAGTTGTCCGTGGATTTGCCTATATTTGGTGTTGAAAATGGAAACGTCTTTAGATGGAAAATCGATTTTAGAATCGATTCAATGAACACTTACGTCTCAGAAATCGAACAGAATTTTTTCACAAAAGTGACAGCCGTAGTAGCGTAATTCTGTCAAGATCAACTGTTGATCAACTGTTGAAGTTAATTTTGATTTCATGTCAACTTGAAGCGTGGGACATTTACAGCAGAAATCTGTTCCACTTTTATTGTACAGTACATTTCTTTCCAGGCCTTAATCGTGACTGACAGCCTTGACTTGAGATCAGCAAACTGCCGATTGCGTGTATCAGGCTGAGTGAGTGAGATTTACTTACACGTTCTCGCTCACGAAGGCCACCAAAGTGCAAAGGTTCAGCGTGACGGGCGTCTGAGCAGCAGCGGAGGGTTCTGGAGGTGGTTATTCTGGAGGTGGTTATTCTCCGACATGCCCGCTTGCGGTGTGTAGCGCGTCCACGCTATTCTCCGACATGCCCGCTCGCGGTGTGTAGCTCGTGTCCGCGCTATTCTCCGACATGCCCGCTCGCGGTGTGTAGCTCGTGTCCGCGCTATTCTCCGACATGCCCGCTCGCGGAGTGTAGCTCGTGTCCATGCTATTCTCCGACTCCGACATGCCCGCTCGCGGAGTGTAGCTCGTGTCCGCGCTATTCTCCGACATGCCCGCTCGCGGAGTGTAGCTCGTGTCCGCGCTATTCTCCGACATGCCCGCTCGCGGTGTGTAGCTCGTGTCCGCGCTATTCTCCGACATGCCCGCTCGCGGTGTGTAGCGCGTCCACGCTATTCTCCGACATGCCCGCTCGCGGTGTGTAGCTCGTGTCCGCGCTATTCTCCGACATGCCCGCTTGCGGAGTGTAGCTCGTGTCCGCGCTATTCTCCGACATGCCCGCTCGCGGTGTGTAGCGCGTGTCCACGCTATTCTCCGACTCCGACATGCCCGCTCGCGGTGTGTAGCGCGTCCACGCTATTCTCCGACATGCCCGCTCGCGGTGTGTAGCTCGTGTCCGCGCTATTCTCCGACATGCCCGCTCGCGGTGTGTAGCGCGTGTCCACGCTATACCCCGACTCCGACATGCCCGCTTGCGGTGTGTAGCTCGTGTCCGCGCTATTCTCCGACATGCCTGCTCGCGGTGTGTAGCTCGTGTCCGCGCTATTCTCCGACATGCCCGCTCGCGGTGTGTAGCTCGTGTCCGCGCTATTCTCCGACATGCCCGCTCGCGGTGTGTAGCGCGTGTCCACGCTATTCTCCGACATGCCCGCTCGCGGAGTGTAGCTCGTGTCCGCGCTATTCTCCGACATGCCCGCTCGCGGTGTGTAGCTCGTGTCCGCGCTATTCTCCGACATGCCCGCTCGCGGTGTGTAGCTCGTGTCCGCGCTATTCTCCGACATGCCCGCTCGCGGTGTGTAGCTCGTGTCCATGCTATTCTCCGACTCCGACATGCCCGCTCGCGGTGTGTAGCTCGTGTCCGCGCTATTCTCCGACATGCCCGCTCGCGGTGTGTAGCTCGTGTCCGCGCTATTCTCCGACATGCCCGCTCGCGGTGTGTAGCTCGTGTCCGCGCTATTCTCCGACATGCCCGCTCGCGGTGTGTAGCGCGTGTCCACGCTATTCTCCGACTCCGACATGCCCGCTCGCGGTGTGTAGCTCGTGTCCGCGCTATTCTCCGACATGCCCGCTCGCGGTGTGTAGCGCGTGTCCACGCTATTCTCCGACTCCGACATGCCTGCTCGCGGTGTGTAGCTCGTGTCCGCGCTATTCTCCGACATGCCCGCTCGCGGTGTGTAGCTCGTGTCCGCGCTATTCTCCGACATGCCCGCTCGCGGTGTGTAGCTCGTGTCCGCGCTATTCTCCGACATGCCCGCTCGCGGAGTGTAGCTCGTGTCCGCGCTATTCTCCGACATGCCCGCTCGCGGTGTGTAGCTCGTGTCCGCGCTATTCTCCGACATGCCCGCTCGCGGAGTGTAGCTCGTGTCCGCGCTATTCTCCGACATGCCCGCTCGCGGTGTGTAGCTCGTGTCCGCGCTATTCTCCGACATGCCCGCTCGCGGTGTGTAGCGCGTGTCCACGCTATTCTCCGACTCCGACATGCCCGCTCGCGGTGTGTTTTTTACGCGTGTCCGCGCTATTCTCCGACATGCCCTCTCGTGGTGTTCTTTATCAATCAACCAAAGCCGGTCGCGGGGGCGCGGCCCTCGCCATCTTTCCATTCACTTCACTTTTGCTATTTAACCAGAGCGAATGAGACGAGTGCGTCACGTGTGGTGTTTGTCAACGCGCCTTTGGAGAGAAGTGAAAGTGACTGCTCGGCTAGTATCGATACTTCGGGAAATTAGTATTGGTACCGTTCAGATATTTCAGTATCGATATTTATCGAAATATCGATATTTTTGACAACACTATTAGGCTGCTGTCACTTTAAGAGCTAACGTACAGATCCAATATACTGTTACACAACATGCGTTTTCTCTCAACTATTTGCATTCCAAAACTGACTCTATTTATCTGAATACTCTGCAAGACGGGCATTTTGACATCATTTTGTATGCATTTGGCCATTTAAACGCAATAAGCCACGAAAAACAACTCAATTTGGCGAGCTGTTTGAGAGGCGGCTTTATGTGCGCGCCACTTATATAGATCGGTGGTGCGTGTGCTTTTGGTGTGAGCACCAAACCTGCAGGATTGACAAATAATGCACAATACATTACACTATTAACCGGAGCCGATGAGACGAGTGAATGAAAGGTGTCTCAGGGTGTCAAACTGAGGAGAGAGCGAGAACGCGCAGCTGGTATCGGTGTATCGATACTGCAGAAAAGAAAGCGTTTCAAATATCTCAGTATCGATACTAGGGCTGGACCCGAATATTTGAATATTTGTTCGGTGGGTTGGTATTCGATTTGAAAATGTGACATTCGAATATGTCTTTTTTTGTTTTTTTGCACACCTGGCATCCCCCTCGAAACGGTTCTCATTCGCGCTTGAATATGTTTTACACTATAAAATCTGGTGAAATATAATACTTAACATATAACTTCGTTATAGCTAGTTAATAAATATATTTACTTCTTCTTGGACTACTAAAAGTGTTCCTGCAACGGGAGTATTCTCTGGCTAGAGCGCAGAACAGCGGAGTGTGTGTGGACAGAAGTGCATGCCTGAGCTTGTGTTTTGGGTTAAGCTGCCTTGCTTTGACATTGTGGAAAATAGAATAATAGAAACAAAATGTATTATCCTTTTTACCCGTTATTATCAATCTAAATTAATCTACTGAAATTAATTGAAATTGTTATTGCTACCATGTTCTTTATTTAGGCTATTACAGTTCGTTCATTTATTTTTCGTTTTTCTTTATTTAAATTTCGTTTTTCTATATTTAAATTTTGTTTTTCTATATTTAAATTTTGTTTTATTTATTTAAATTTCGTTTTTATTTTTTATTTATTTAAATTTCGTTTTTATTTATTTAAATCTACCCTACTTTGTCAGTGAGAAAAATATTATAAAACTATACCTTATTAAAAATATTGCTTAAGTTAAAAGACCTGTGTGTGTGTACAGGTGTGTGTGTTTTATATCACTAGTGCAGTGTCCGTTCTCGGAGCATATATAGCTCGCGTGAGGCGCGCCGCTTCCTTATTTAAATCTACCCTACTTTGTCAGTAACTTGTTAGTGAGAAAAATATTAGACTACCTTATTAAAAATATTGCTTAAGTTAACAGACCTGTGTGTGTTTTATATCACTAGTGCAGTGTTCTCGGAGCATATAAGCTCTGCTCGCGTGAGGCGCGCCGCTTCCCGCTCGCGCTGTTCTGTAGTTTAATAAAAGTTTATTAATTCTGAACGTGTCGCGTCTCGCCTGTCTATCTATATTGCACCAAATACGGCACTGCACTCGTTGTGAAGTCGTTTGGATGAACGGTTCTCGAAATAATCAAAATGCAAACGGACAGACAGACACAGGCTATAGAGATTCCGAAGCTTCGAATATTCGATGTTCATTACTACCGAAGCTTCGAAGCTCAAAAAATGGTATTCGGACCAGCCCTAATCGATACATATCGAAATACTTTTTTTGGTTGTTGACAACGCTACTTTATTTCTGGTGTTGTATAAATGGTGATCTGAGATTGCATCAGATATCCACTGCTTTGATGAAATTATAATACAGTAAATGATTTAACTCCACTTACTTCCAGCTGCGGTTCTCAAGGTGCTCGTCTCCTCAGTGACGGTGTTTGATGAGATTACAGCAACGGTGTATATTATAGACACTTTAGATGAAACACAGTCTGAAAATGATTCATTTCTCATTTGAAGAGACATTTCTCTTCAGCCGTCTTTCGTTTGCTATCTTCCACTGAGACATAAATGTTCGCACAGACTGTTCCTATTTCACCGCACTATCCAATTTTTTGTCTGCGCTACAATTGTAAGACGCTGGATGAGTTTAACTAGTATAACTGTTGTCGATGTTGTGTCAAAACTTGCAGTCATCCATAAAAATCACTGTCAGACCCAGATTCCTAAAAATTAGTCTGTACTGTTTCAGATTATGTAACTCCAGATTAATCACACTTTATTCACAGACATGCCTAGCACCCTAATTCACCATGAACTCTTGAGGAACATCCCGTCCAATTGGACCTGATTTCTGATTTATTTTTTTATTTTTTGACAGATGGTGTTGGATTTTGCTTGCAGTAATTCACAATGTATCTGTAATTGCTCCATCTGTTGTGAGGCTGGGTTAATAAAACCATTCATCTCCACGGATCATTCATTTCCTCCCGATGCGTGAGGACTTTCCTCCCACATTCCTTGTTTCTCTGTAATGCCAAAAGCGTTGTAAATACTATAGATCAAGTTTCCCAAACGGGTGTTCGTGAGTTGATGAAATACATTGCTTTGAAACAATCTACATTGTTAAAAGCGCTATATAAATGAGGATGAATTGACTTGACTTGACATTTTTTAATAAAATTTAATTTAATGAATAATCAATTACATTCAATAAATAAACGGAGCTGCAACTAATCGAAATACAACTGAAATAAAGATATCAAATTGCTATGATCAAATCAAAGGCTGCGGTTTAATTAAAGAAGTCTACAGTGTATTTTTTTGTGTGTTTTTTGTAAGTAAGATTACTGGAGTATGTTTTACAAGAAAATACTATTTCAGTCTTGCTACTTCAAAACTTTGATTCAGTGTGTTACTTGATGTTTCTCTGTCTTTATATGTGAAAAAGCAATTTTTTCCCCAATTTTTTCAAAGAGAGAAAAATGGTCACCAGATTTTTGGCCACTGTGTTCATTTACACGTGTGTAGCTTGTAATATCGCATTTTCTGCTCACAAGTTTTGAGTTTAACATGCATTTGGAAACCCAATGTGAACTACGTTCATATACATTCACATTCGCATAATTGCCAACATTTTTGTGGACTGAAATTTACAGCATTTTACCAATATTCTGCCAAAATAAAAGCTTGAAGGTTTGAACGTTTGAAGATTTTAAGACACTAAGGGCCAGATTTACTAAACAGGGCAAATTAATGTGAGACCCTAATCCCATTAAAGCATCGATGGGAGTGGAAAGTTCTGCTCATTTCCATAATGACCAACGGAATCTATCAAAAGCGGTGCAAATTGAAAATAATGTTCCTTGTATGTTGGTATAATGTCTTCCTCTGGCAATAAATAAAGACAAATGGAGAGATTTCTAATTTTTAATTTAGGGTTTCTCCTCCTACAGGAGTTATCACAAAATGTCAATCGCAAAATGGGTTAAGACATGCTCTTTTGGGGCGTTAAATAAAGCAGAGAATACCAGTAAGTTGACTAGCGCAAACCTTAGTAAATCACATTGCGTGATTTTGTTTAAAATTTTGCTTTTGAAATGGAAACTCCTACAAATGCATATGCAATACAGTCAGCTGCAAAAAAATAACCATTGGCAGGAGAGTGAAAATAAAACACTAAAGACTGGATATTTTATCTGTGTACTTGCATGTCATGTGACCATCAACCAATATCAGAGAGAACCATGAACATGTGAATGTGTCATTCATTTATTGAAAGATTAACTTAAAATCTAAGGTGTTTATTTCACGTCTAAGAGGTTGACAAAAAAATTGGAAACCCCTGTTATATATAATATGTTGTACAGTATGACATATATAAGACCGTCCGCTGAAGTTACGTGTTTATAGTTGACATGCTTTGCTATTTTCTGAAACAATAGGGGGATGTTTGGAGAAAAAAATCTCTAAACCAACAGAAAGTAGTGGTGAGAAGTAGTTTGGCGGAACAATGTCAGATCATACAGTCAAAATTTAAATCTAGTTGCATGTCAAGCATATTCAGGAAGATTTAAAGATTGTTTTGGAAGGATGAGGATACTTATATTGTGGATGAGGATGTAAAATATGTAAAAATATTAGTGCTGTCAAACGATTAAAATATTTAATCGCGATTAATCGCATTAATGTCATAGTTAACTCGCGATTAATAGCACATTTTTATCTATTCTAAATGTCTCTTGATTTCTTCTCATTTTAATGCTCTTATCAACATGGAAAAGTGGATCGGCTTGCTTTGTGCAAATGTTTTCTATTGAAAACAACATTGGCATATACTGTGTTCAATTTCACACTAACATTCTCACTTGGAGCAAATAATCTCACACACAATGTGACACTGTCCATCAATAAAAGGGTGAAAGAAATATTGACGAGGTCCTGATATTGACGAGGGGGCGGAGAATTCGCATCAGCTGTGTGTGTGTGCTTGGCCATCATCAAGTGGTATTTCAGACTGGACGTGCTGCGATGATGATAGCTCAGTTCACAACGACAAAACATACTATTTGGCCGGCTCGCCGACCCAAACGAGTGTGTGCGGCGTGACTGTTGTTGTGTTTCCGGTCTAGCTAGATCCGCTTGCGCTTTGGTCGACGAAGCAACAGAACAGCCGCGCATGCCGCGTCCTGTTGCAAAAGCATGTGAATAAAACTACAAAGTTTGCTAGGCCAAAAAGACCGTTAATCGCGCGATAAAAAAAATTCCGCCATTAAAATTGGTTTGTGTTAACGCCGTTAATAACGCGTTTAACTGACAGCCCTAAAAAATATATTTTAGTGCAGTTAATAATTTTCCTGGGAAAATACCATATGCACTAGAAAATTGGGCTCTTTGTTAACAATAATTTTATGACACTTCTATTTACATTTATTTAAGTTATTTTGGTCCGTACACTCAAAAACAATGGCATATGTTATTAATGTGATTGATAACATAATTAGCTTCCATGCATGATGAGCTGCACTATGTATGGATGCTTTCAGAAATGGAAACTGCTATAAAGGCTATACTTGTGTGGCCTGTGCTACGAAACCTTCAACATCTGTAGCACCAGTGCTATGTTCAAAAGCATTGAATTGAAGCCCTTCCTGTCACACAGGCTCTTGTGTTGAGTTTGCAGAGGTTTCAGGATTACGTCATACAGTCTGACATGTGTTAACAAGGAGAATGAAACCGAATGCCGCAGAAAGCATGTCAGCGGGGAGTCGATAGCAGACGTATAGCCTGCTTTTCCAAAAGCCTCCTACGCTTGCACAGTCAGCGCATTGCATTGAATACACAGCTACATCTGCAGAGACACAGTACAGTTTGAAGCAATCCACATCTGTACCTACTGGATCGCATTCAGATGCATGTACAAGTTGGTCATACACTTGAAGCGCTGTGGGCTTTGCTCAGCAGGGGTCGGGATGTGACCTTGCACAACGCTGAAGCTTATACCTGCCCTGGCTGTGCTTGACATTTCCCGTTTTAGCCATCCAGGCATCCCAGAACAACCAGTGACAAGCCCTCGCTGCAGTAACACACACGCAAACAAACACACACACTCTTCATTGGCCTTTCCAGCCTGTCTGGCTTACATAACTCCTGACCACTGCTATTTTTAACATACAAGATCAAGCATCTGATATTTTGGCAACAGGGAGATAAGATGTGCATGAGCTATATGCAGTCGTAACATTCCCAGAATTCTGTTCGACAAACTTCTGAAATTCTGTTTAAACGTTTGAAGGCCCTTTGTCATATAAACATGCAGTCAGTAAATAAATCAGATGCTTATTCAGCTTAACCCTCTGGGGACCAGAGTGTTTTTGGGGCCCTTGGGATGTTTTGACATGCACTGACATTTGTGCTTTTTTCAGTTATTTATAAACATGTTAATGGCAAAGGTGTAAATTCACTCTATATAGCACAAACTTGGCTACCATGATGAGTGAGCAACATGTATGTACATGTTTGTATTTTTAATAGAATAATGTTTATGCGTGGTTATTGAAAAAAATAAAAATGAAAGTTGCTGAAATAAGACCACAAAACACATATTGATTATTTCTTCACAAGACTTTTGAAAATTGTATCACATAGCCTAGAATATTTGCTCCAAAACTATGTGAGAATCATCCTGACTACTCATTCAGATAAGTCAATAAAGTCTTTTACATTTTTAATGACGTGTTTTGTTTGAGAAAGCTTTATGCGAGGAGGCGTGGTCTCTCATTAATATGTGTGGAATTTCACACCTGAGAAAGACAAAGACCCTCCCCATAATGGCCCTATTAGGTGCTATCAGGCCATATCATTACAGGAGCCTTGCACAAAGAATGAGGAGATTTAAAAAAGAATGGCTTTTAGATTGTTTGGATTTATATAAGGAAAATACAGGGTGCATAAGTCTGGACACTTCTATCACACACCCTTCACCGTATAGACATGGTTTTATTTCAGTTCAAAGTTCAAAGTTAGAGTTGGAAACATCTTGAAAAGAAAATTGTCTTTCTCCATAAATGTCTTAGTTTGATCATACATATTTCAAAGTTGAGGATTCATTATTTTGATAGCTTGAACAAACACTAAAACATCTTAGTTGATTAGTTTATTGACAAAACATACTATATATTTAACATATGAGCAGAAACTCCTAAAAAAAGCTTATTTGATGTCTATTTTAGAGTAAAAACTTTATCCAAAACGAGTCAACGAAATGTTATTTAGTCTGTAACAGTGCGTATCTGTGCGTTCATTCATTCATTCATTCACACACACACACACACACACACACACACACACACACACACACACACACACACACAAACATGATTCACATTTAACAGTATGCTATTTTTCCGTTTACAGACACTACGTTATTCTATATCGCGATTAGAACAAAGCACTTGCAAAAAACACTTACTTCTCAGCTGAATCTGTTCATCCTCGCAGTGAAAATAAACCCAGTGGTAAATGTCCCAGGATTGTTCCTCATATAGCCGCGCAAGACGACAGTAGATTAATCTGACTAAAAAATAATGTGTGTTTTCAGAGTTTATGGGCGTTCACGCGTCTCAATGTGTTGCTTCACATATTTGCGTTTGAATAGCGCGTGCTCTCCGTGGGCGTGTCACATTACCAGGGATAATCAGCTGAGAGAACGATAATGAGACGGGCTGACACGTCTCTCTTTTTATATAGATAACATAAACGGAGAATATTAATTTTAGTTTTGAATCGGATCATTTAAAAGTACAAACTCAAACGATTTAAAAGATATATTGCTTATGGCTGGGTGAATAGTATAAGCTGAGTTGGGTTGAAGATTAGAGACGTGCTCTAGAAAAAAAGTTCACGGTGACCGAGAGGCAGAACGCACACCCTGTTTATTTTCTTTATTTTACAAAAGCACAATATTTTATTTCGATTGTATGTGGGCACATAAAAAAGTAGACATTTAACAGATTATTTTCTCATATTTCTTAACTCTATATGAACAGAAATGATGGTAGTACTTTAAGTCTATTTTTCTGCTATGTGAAAAAAAACGAGCAAAACGCGCCCGCGCGTTTCTGGTCCCCAGAGGGTTAAAGCAAGTATTCAGTAGCTATGTTTCCATCCACACGTTTTTATCCGCATTAAGTGATATCGAATGAAAAATGCCTTATGGAAACAGTCAAATTCGATTGAATTTCATGAATATCGACTCAAATGAAATACGATCGGTCTCATCGGATTTTATCTTGATCGAAATACGGCTTATGCGAAAAACGCGGATGGAAATGTGCTTATGGTGCGATCCGTTTTGCCTAGTAAAACTTTGTTCGCAAATGTTCGCTTGAATGTTGTGCAATTCGGTGAGAAAATGAATGGAAACACCTTAACATGTCTCAAATCAATTCGATATGCCAGTTTGATCACAAAACAGCATGTGACATCATTACGCACAGGTTTTTATTCGCTTTAAAGCCGTTTGATGGAAACACACTTTCACCAGCTTTATTCGCATGAGGTTTTTTACCGAACTTCAGATAATTCGATTGACAAGTGGATGGAAACATGGCTAGTGAGTCATTTTTTCTTCTTTATTGAACATGTTAAAAGACAACAACAAAACTAAACAAGAACAAATCGGCAGATGGTCCAAATAACAGTCATGTTCAAAGGGAGAAGTTAGAATAGCTTTTCTTGTTTTACCCCCACTTCAATGATATATTTTAGCTACTTAAATAGTTTGCATCTTTTAGATATTCAAACTAAATAAAAAATCAACAATAAAATGAAAGAAAATCACAGAAATGTGATTTTCATGTTATTCATTATTCATGTTATTTCTTAAAAAATTACATGAATTTTGAATCTATTTGAATGTGATTTATTAAAATAAATCAACTTCCGTCAATTTGAATTTATTAAAAGATTTGTCTCATAAGAGTAATTCATTTGTGAGTCAAACTAACATCAGTTGCATTGTATGTTTGTGTCTTTGCGTGCAGTCAGCAATGGCCAATTTGTATTATTTTGTGTTTGTTATTTTGTACTCAGGTTGTTAACTAAATAATTTTAGCCTTTAGCTCTGCTGGTAAAGTAGATTCAGGAAACACTGGCTCAGAAAGAAGGTGGTTGAAATGTGTAAAAGTGTGAGATGATAAACTAAATCTCTGTTTGTTCTCATTTACATTTACATAATTTTCAAAAGTTTGGGTTTTTTAAAACTAAATTAATACTTTTCAGCAAGGACACATTAAATTGATCACAAGTAACAGTAAAGACTTTTATGTTATTAAAAAAGGCGGTAACACTTAAGACTGACATGACACCTTCATAACCATGACATGACACATCATGAATATGAAGGAGGGTTTATGCATGTTTATGACAACTGTCATTAAGTGTCATTCTCTCAATTATGACATTTTTAATGCAAATATGACATTGTTTGTGATGTCTTTATGACAACTTGACATAAACCAATAGATCATAACCTGTCAGTGTCTTTGTCATGACAACTTGACATTACCAAGACAACACAACCTGTCATAAACAGTGTTGTGTGTAACGCGTTACAAAGTAACGCGTTACAGTAACGTAACTACTTTTTCGGGTAAAAAGTAGTGTAACGCGCTACTACTGAAAATTTGGTAACGAAACGTAGTTCCTTTTTCAATTCGGCGCAACGTTACTTTCCCCAGGGACAGATTATCTGTCCCTGGGATTTGACAGCGATCTCCGTCATTTGATAGATTTGACCGCGATCGCCATCTCCGTAGTGAACGCCCCAGAGAGAAATGCACATAATGGATTACATAATCAGAGAGTAGCCTATTTTTTTTTCGTTTTGAATTGTTTCGTTTAAAGACATTTCAAGCTTAAATTCTATACGTTGAGTTTCGGTTAATTTATGATGAGATGCTCCAGTTCACGTGCAATGCAAGTGACCACGCCGGCGCTTCCATGATTATATTGTCTCCTATATTTGCTTCTTACTTATTAAATCCAGGCATTTGGTTGATAAAAAATTGATTAAAATTAAGATACAATTTATACAAAACGAAATTCGCTTTAAAGAAAGGGTTTCTTCAAAACAAAACTTAATGAAGTGGTCAAAATTGGCTCAATGTCTCCCAATATATTGCGCATCCATCTTACTCGCGCTGTTCACTTTTCATAATCAGCATAGATGGAAAAAAAATAACATTATAATATTTTAACAAATATGAAACTAAATGTGCTTATTTAATGGCTACAACACGTAGGCTATAGGCCTACAGACTCTCTATTTGTATATTGCTGCACATTCATTTAATTCTGAATTTTGCACACATAAGTTGAAAGGCATTTGTTTACGTGCATAGTAAAACATATCTGCAACATTTATCAAGTTCACGGATAATTGTGCGTGCATTTATTAATCATTAGGCTATGATACTAAAATCATAATAAAGTCTATTCTATGTACAAAAAATCAGATGAGCCCAGAATATGAACGCAACGTTTACTTACACGTTAAGCATTTTCCTCCCATAGAAAACCATTATAAGAACGCTTAATTTGGCTTAATGCAGATTAGAATGTCCCCTTATTATGTCTAAATAACAAGATAAGTTTTATTTTTTTCTTCACCATGCGGTTCAGGACTTCCATAGAATACAGCCTGAATATAATTACTTCCAGAAATGATTTTTGGGGGTGCTAACGGGGTGCTTTGGTCTTTCTTGGGGGCTTTCTTTCTAGCCCCTCCCTAGCGTATGCCTAGCGTAGGCATATGCCTATCCATTAACCGGCATTTCTTCATAAATATTACAATTTTTGATAAATGCATTATGCATTTATGGCATTATATATGGAATTATGCATAGTAGGACTTTATGTAGGCCTACACATTTAGGAACAGATATTGGGTTCTGCCCAAAGTCAAGCAACATAAAAGTAACGTAAAAGTAACGAGTAACGTAAAAAGTAACGGATTACTTTTTTAAAGAAGTAACGAGTAACGAGTTACACTACTTTTTAAAAGTAACTTCCCCAACACTGGTCATAAATATGTCATAAACATGACATAGCAGATTAATTATCAAACTTAAGAAACCACTTAGCTTTATGGGTTAACATTACATTAAACTGTCAGGTGGTTGTCATAATGGCCTCATGACAGCCAATGTCAAAACCAACCACATGACAGTTTAATGTAATGTGTACCTTGAAATGCAATGTAAGGCGCTTTGGATAAAAGCGTCTGCCAAATGCATAAATATAAATGGATCATCATGTGACACTGGAGTAAAGATACTGAAAATTCAGCTTTGATTACAGGAATAAATTACATTTTAACATCTATTCACATAGAAAACAGTTAAATTAAACTCTAATAATATTTAACAATATTTCTGTTTTACTGTATTTTTGATCAAATAAATGCAGCCTTGGTGAGCAGAAGAGTAAAAAAAAAAGTAAAAATCCTACCGACCCCAAACTTTAAAAGGGTAGTGTATATTCCACACTGTATGAAAGCTGCAAGTCGCTCCCTTCGAGAGTCAGAGAGGAAATGTGAGTAGTTTAGCTGATGGGTGTGTGTGTGTGCTTGTGTGTGGTTGTGTTATCAGCTCGTGTTCCTGCAGGCAGAGGCCCGACTGAGGGCGGCAGATTGTAGACGTACTACAGCAGGAGATAGAGCCACGAGGGCCTTCGAGAGGAAATATGTTCATCTTTATCTTCAGTCCTTCAGCCCAGGGGGATTGTTCTCAGGGCCCTGAGGAAGGACAGGAGAGGTGGATAATGTCCATTACAAGTTTCACCAGAGGACACATGCAGTTCCCCGACTTAAAAACGCACATTTTAGCAATTCGTCAAGTATTTCCTGTGCACTTAGACAAATATTTAGCCAAATTAGGCATGCGCTGAAATAGAAATTGGACAAGTCTGATTTATTTAAGCAGATTGGTTTGTTCAGAAAACTCACTTCAATGAACCGAATCATTTGAAACCCTCTTTTTTTGTTATTTTTTTTTTTCTCATTCAGTTTTGGTGTAAAATCTGATTAAATAAATTATTAGTTTCCTTAAATAGTTTTAAAGAGGACCTATATGCCCTTTTTCAAAGTCTTGATGTTGTTTCAGGCTCTACTAGAACAGGTTTTCCTGCTTGAATGTTGATTATTTTCCTCATATTGTCCATTGTTGCGGCTCCTCTCTTCCCAGTCTGTCAGTAACGCTCTGTTTAGTTCCTGTCTCTATGAAGCTCCTCCTTCTGAAAAGCACACTGTGCTCTGATTGGTCGGCTGGATCAGTGTGTTGTGATTGGTCGAGCGCTTCGAGTGTGTTTGGGAAATGTCCCGCCCCTTACCATAATCGCCAGTTTAACCCCCTGGGGTCGGCTATCGCGCCGGCGCGATTGTCTCGCTTTTTTTCTTATCAGTGCAAAAGAGACTCAAAATACTCGGTTGATTTTAATCTTACAAATAAGTGTTGTACATCATTAGATCCTGTTAAGTTTGTATTTTTTTTGTGGATACACACAATAAAAACAAAGTGTTGTGCTTTTCGCCAAATAAAGAAAAACAAACATGATGCGAGTTCTGCGTTCCCTCTGTCTGTGAAGTCCATTCTGAAACGCGTCCTAAGATTAACTGGAACTCCGCGAATACTTGTCACACAGGCACGAGAGATTTTTCTTTATGAAGCTTGAATTCTCTTCTTTTAAATGAAGTAATTTATATAAAAAACAAATATTCTCAGTTTATGTAATCCGTGAAACCAAGGAGAGGTACAGTTTTTTTCTCTCCCCCCTCATTATTTTTAATGAGCTGAGGCCGGCACACCCCCGGCGCTGTTCACATGGTAAATAGGTGATCTATGCGTCGCACACGCGGACACGCCCCCCGATCAATGCCATAAAAACCCGAAGTTTCTTTATGAGATTCACTGATAGATCATCGCGTTTTGAGGATGGCACGCTACTCCGGTGATGAAGCCCTTCAGATGATTCTGGACAGCGAGGAAGAATTCACCTTTTCCTCAGAGGAAGATTGCAACTCGGATGACGAACGGCTGCATTTTGAAGAACGAATTGATCCCGCCGAGGATACAAGTTCGGAGTAAGTTGTTTAGTGTTATATAATTCCTTTTCTGATCATATAGAACTCATGAATTTTCAGACGATATTTTGCCTAGTTTTGGCTAGCTTATGACAGCCCTAACATTCGTGTATGCTCAAGTGTAGCTAAACTTTTAAAATGTGATATTATACACTTTAAACATATTTGTATATTAAATATATTTCACTCGGTTTTGATTAGCCTATGACACTGATTATCATGCTAAAATACTGCCTTATGCATAATGTATCTTGTTTGCGAATATCTGCTTAGGCAACACGATCTCATAAAAGTGCGTTTCTAGGCTTAGGTTATATAATGTGATTTAGTGCAAATATATTTCCGGTAAAATATGTGATAGGCCTATTGTCTATGCAATATATTTATATTATGTTCAGTTTTGGTTAGCCTATGACACTATGTATCACGCTTACTGCCTTATGCACAGATGTGAATAGCCTACAGGTGTAAATGTTTGAAATGTGTCGTTCGCGAACGATCCGTTTATTGCGTGTAGACCACTAAATGCGTGCGGATAATGTCTATGTATAGTGGATAATGTGTATGCTAACAGGTTTTTTTTTTTTTTAGGAATGTGTGTAGGCCTACAGCACGCTCTCCTTCTCCAGCAGCTCGCAGAGGGGAACGCAGGCGTCGTTCAGTTCTCAGTGCGATTGAGAATCAAACTGAGTAAGTGCATAGATGTAATATTTTACAGATTTACAATGTAATCATGACATCTTTGCAGACACTGACACACAGAAAACAGTTGATTAATAAAAATAAAATAAAAATTTATAACGATATTCGACGTTTGCTCCTTGATTGTCGAATGCCATTTTTGGCAGAAATGATCAAATACATACAGATGATACAGTTTCATTGATTGTGTTATCAGCATTCTCACTTTTTTTTTCTTTTTTTTAACAGATGTGACAATGAACATGTCCAAGCACCTGTCCCAAAGAGAGCCAAGGCAAACAAGCAGGCAAGCAACAGGCAGACCACTCTGTCATGGAAAACAGAGACCGATGTTGACATGGCTCCACAGACACTGCGATTCCTTCCTGCACGGGAAACTGGACCGCAACTGAGCTCTGTAGACTCGCATTCGCCCATGAGTCTATTCAAACAATTTTTTTCAGAAAGTGCTGTGTCAACTCTGTGCCACAACACCAATGCTCAGGCTGCCAAGGCAGCTGCAAAGGGCTGCAAATACAAATGGACGGATGTCAGCATCAGTGAGATGTACCGCTACATTGGGCTGCTGTTTTACATGGCCATGGTGAAGGTCAGTTCCATCAGAGACTACTGGCGGCAAAGCAGTGTTTTCTCCGTACCCTTTCCTGCTACAGTAATGTCTAGGGACAGATACCGCACCATTTCATGGAATGTACACATGAGTCACCCAGATGCAGATAAGGAGAATGACAGAAAGAGGGGCACACCTGAACATGACCGTCTTTTCAGGGTCAAACCTCTCATGGACACTATCCGTCATGCTTGTAAAGCCATCTATCATCCTAAAAGAAACTTAGCTGTGGATGAAAGAATGGTGGCATGCAAAGCACACACCGGTATGACGCAGTACATGAAAGCCAAGCCAACCAGGTGGGGTTTCAAGCTGTTTGTTCTTGCAGACTCATCGAATGGATTCACTGTGGACTTTTCTGTGTACACAGGAAAGAACAATTTCCCCACAGGCCATGGACTGTCATATGATGCTGTAACATCTCTTTTAGACCACACATTTTTGGGTTCTGGGTACCATGTGTACATGGACAATTTTTATACAAGTCCAAAGCTCCTAAAAGACTTGTTTGCAATGAGGTTTGGTGCATGTGGGACTTACAGGGACAACAGGAAGGACTGCCCTCGGAATGCAGCTAATTCACTCTCTAAAAAATCTGCCAGGGGATCCATCAGGTGGATTCGGGATGGACCTCTTGTATTTGTGAAGTGGATGGACACACGAGAGGTATCTGTCTGTTCTACCATCCATCCTGCTTATACGGGAGACACTGCACAGAGGAGAGTGAAGACACAAGATACATGGAGGACAAAGACATTTCCATGTCCTACACCTGTGACTGAATACAACAAACACATGGGTGGTGTTGACCTGTCTGATCAGCTGTTACAGTACTACACTGCACAACACAAAACAATGAAGTGGTACAGAAAGATTTTTCTACACTTCTTGGACATTGCTTCCACCAACTCTTTCATTGTGCACAAAGAGCTACATGGTAACTTGTCCCATAAAGAGTTTATGGAGCAACTTATCACAGAGCTCTGTGGTGTGTCACAGACAACGGCACCAAAACGGACCAATAGTGACCATGTACCGGTTCCAGGAGCTGAGCTGACATCAGAAGGCAGGGATGTTGCCACAGTTGGTCGCCGCAATTGTGTGCATTGCACAACAGTGCGTGGTAAAAGGCAATTGACACCATGGAAATGCCAGGCATGCAATGTTCACTTATGTCTTCAGTTGAACAGGAACTGTTTTCAAGAGTGGCATAACGATGTGTGACTGTGTGCTCTGCTGCTAACTAACTTTCACTAACCATCAGCCTTCAGAAATCATTCTGATTGTTTATTTATCGCTCACAATTGCTTTGTTTATAGCCGACTGATTATTTATTTTACTCACATTTGATTTGCTTAGAGCCCGCATCAACGGGGCATAAGCATTTACTGTGAGATACCTGCCTTTACTTTTGTTTGTTTATCGCTCACAATTGCTTTGTTTATAGCAGACTGATTATTTATTTATTTTACTCACATTTGATTTGCTTAGAGCAAATTTAGAACATTTAGTTTCTCCACACAGAGGAATTACAATAAAACAGATTGAAAAACAAAACCTTTGAATCTCCTCTCATTCTTTGTTCAGGCTTCCTCACCCTAATGGGCCATTGGGGGAGTGTCTGTCACACCCCTGGTCTGAATCTCATTAATATTGATAGGCCATTACCACTCCCACGCATAAACCTCTTCTGACAAAAAAACTGTCATACAAAGTATAAATTAATGTTTTGTTTTATGTGAACGATTAGGAGGGATGATTTTCACATCATTTTGAAGCCAGAACTCGAAGCGACAACATCCATTAGTCAAAAGTCTTGTGGACACATATTTAGTATTTGTTTTGTGGTCTTATTTCAGCAGCTTTCATTTTTATTTTTTTCAATAACCACGCATAAACATTATTCTCTTAAAAATACAAACTTGTACATACATGTTGCTCAGATATTATGGTAACCCCGTTTGTGCTATATAGAGTGAATTTACACCTTTGCCATTAACATGTTTATAAATAACTGAAAAAAGCACAAATGTAAGGGCATGCCAGAACATCCCAATGGCCCCAAAAATACCTCAGACCCCAGAGGGTTAACACACTACTAATAACTCAACCAGGCCCCGCCCCTTTATTGTGTGTATGAATTATTATAATGAGGAATATTGTGACGTGTTCGTTCCCGGAAGAAACTCAAGACTACAATGGAGGGCGTTTCAGGGAGTTCAGAAACACTGACACTGATATAGAGAAGAACTTTGCATAGCTTTTCCATGCTCAAACAGCAACATTAGTTACACACTAAAGAAATATGATTTTTGCAAGTTGTAGTGGAGCTAACCACTTTTTATATTAGCTAGCTTGACTGTAGTTTAATGACTTCAGGCTACAGTTAAGTACAGTACAAGATAAGTTTCTTAGCATAAGCAGGTATTAGCCTGTGGCTCTGTTCCTGTGGACGAGTTTGCATGAGAGATGAAGGAAAGCTTCTCTGTGTGTTGGTAAGACGGGGTCACTGCGGCTCTCCGGGCGCTTCTGTGCCGTTTGCATGTTCACATTGATCTGAAGTGACTGTGGGCATCAGGCTCTCGCTTGACTGCAGAAAACACAAAGTGACATTTATGCCCAGCGCTGAGCTACACAGAGGTTTTAATAAGTAAATACTGAGCCTCTGCTGTGTGTAATATAAGGCCACGCTGAAGTGAACAGAGCTTATGTAACAAATCTCAGCTGAAGTGAATATTCGTGAAGAGAGATGTTGATGACTGAATTGGTGCTCAAATAAAACTGTCATGTTGCATCCATCCATCCACCATCCATCCATCCATTCACCCACCCATCCATTCACCCATCCATTCACCCATCCATCCACCCACCCATCCATTCACCCATCCATCCATCAATCAATCCATCCATCCATTCACCCACCCATCCATTCACCCATCCATCCACCCACCCATCCATTCACCCATCCATTCACCCATCCATCCACCCACCCATCCATTCACCCATCCATCCACCCACCCATCCATTCACCCATCCACCCACCCACCCACCCATCCACCCACCCACCCACCCATCCATCCACCCATCCACCCATCCATCCACCCATCCATCCATCCATCCACCCATCCATCCACCCATCCATCCATCCATCCATCCACCCATCAATCCATCCACCCACCCACCCACCCATCCATTCACCCATCCACCCACCCATCCATCCATCCATCCACCCACCCATCCATCCATCTATCCATCCACCCACCCACCCACCCATCCATCCATCCGCCCACCCACCCATCCACCCATCAATCAATCCATCCATCCACCCATCCATCCACCCACCCATCAATCAATCCATCCATCCACCCATCCATCCATCAATCTATCCATCCATCCATCCACCCATCAATCCATCCATCCACCCACCCACCCATCCATCCATCCACCCACCCTCCAAACCACCCATCCATCCACCCACCCATCAATCAATCCATCCATCCACCCATCCATCCACCCAATCATCCACCCATCCATCCATCCACCCACCCTCCAAACCACCCATCCATCCACCCACCCATCAATCAATCCATCCATCCACCCATCCACCCACCCTCCAAACCACCCATCCATCCATCCACCCACCCATCCACCCATCAATCAATCCATCCACCCACCCACCCAATCATCCACCCATTTTATTGAGGTTTCACTTTTTTGCATCTTTTATTGATAGGTACAGTATGAAGAGGCCATGTCAAGTCAAGTCATCTTTTATATAGCGCTTTTAACAATGTAGATTGTTTCAAAGCTGATTTACAGTGATAATAGGAAATTAAAGTAACAGATTGTTTTGGCTTTATGGCAGCTCTAGAATAAAGTTATTTTCCAGTTAAAGTTAGTTTTAATTGATTCACTTCCGTCACAACGATCATTAGTTATTAACTCAGAGGCCGCTAACACGACACCGTTTTAACAGAAAACTCTTAAGTTCTCTCTACGCAAACTTTAAAAACGCGAACCTGTGAGAATGATGATGGCGTGCACATTAAGAGTTCAATCTATAGGTATGCGTGTTTGAATATGTGTGCACAGGCATGTAGTCCTACCCTAAAAAACCATCCCTCAACAAACTACTTGTCTGGCCTTAAAATGTATAATACAGAATTTTTATCGCTTCGGCGTAGCCACGTGAACCAGAACTATCCCGACAACGATTATCTGTACAGAGGTAAAGGGAACGAGGCCTTCACAGGGGAGGGACTAGTGACACTTCAGGACTGCGTTGTGAATGGTCCTGAATGTGTTTTTATCAGTGCCCTGTTTTCTGTTGAACTTACAGCTGGATGATTATTCGTTAAAAGATCGCAATCTTTATTTAATCATCCAAGCGATCTTATTCCTAAACAACGATTTGCCTGTGTCTATTAAAACAAAATCATACCAGACCATTCAGATCAATGTTTGTCTTTTCAACAACACAGTATTATTATTTCTGTTACAAATATTCAGATGATCACAAGTACTGCCATACAAGTGTATAGTTCTTATAAACACTGATGTCTTTAGCGATCAAAATAGAGCAAATCATCTTTTTAAAGTAACTTGGTGCTTCAAATAATGATTTTATCGATTTCATCATTACACCAGTAGGTGGCGAAAAGTGACCGTTAAAAATGTATTTGTCATTGAATTATTCATTCAAGAGATTCACTCGAAAATGCTGATTCATCCAGTAATGAAACAAGTGACGTATTTATGAATGAGTTATTGAATCATTCACTCTTTCAAATTTTAAATCGTAATATTTGTTATTATATAATCGGTTTTGTTATATCAACGATTTTGTAATGTAATCATTTGTTAATATTTGTAAAATCATGATTCTCAATTTATGAAGAATCATGCAGCTCTAATGTCAAAGTCTGTTTATTAACTCTAACTCAGTTTTTTTGCACCTGATTCAGATGTGCATTTGAACTCAACACACATGAACAAACCAAGACATAAATCATGTTAGTCGCATGTGGCATTTAAAACACTCTCTCATTAACTATTTTGTAATGACCTCTCGATCCTGAATGATATTTTTGATTTATGTCCCGGTATTACGCTGTGTTAGGACCTGCATAAAAACATCAGTCAGATTTAGAGGTGAAATTGAATTATGTCACAGGGAATGATCTGTCTGGATTTTTTTTCCTCTGGTTTTTTTCGAAGGGGAAAATTGAACGAGAAGAAAAATTGAAGGTATGTAGTCGGACAAGATGCGTAATTCTTTAAGACAGGCATCACTGCAAAGTTGTCTGCTCGCAATTTTCTCTTTGTCCTAAAATGGCATCAGCCAGACACGTCGGGGAACCCTGAGGCTCATGAGCGACGACACAGTGCTTGAGTTTGTGCTCGGTGTTTCTCCTAAAACAGACGCAGACTCTTTAGAGTTTGAATTTTTTTTTTTACAGCAGCTCATATAATTTGATCTTGGCCGAAATTGATAAGAAATATTTGAGGTTGCACTCTGAGATTTCTGACTTTGATATTTCAAACCTTTTTCAAATCATTCAAGATCTCTTTATAGGAGAAACAAGAGATCTTTTTCTCAGGAGAAGCAGGATTTGCAGGATCAGTTCCATCGAGGAGAAACTCTAGAGATATAAAAGAGATCTCCTTTATGATTTTTCTTTCCAATGAGGCATGGTTTTGTTCTTGTACCTTATAGCCTAAGCAGCCCAGCTAGCTTAGAGCGAGGTTTGTAGGACTATATTGTCTCAGAGTATATCTTAACTCTTATTTTTTGTTGTCTTATCATTGTCATTGCTCCTGACCTTTGAGATATTATCATCCGCTTTAATTCCGTGCTGCAGAAACAGGCTCTTCCAGCTGTCAGGCGTGTGCTTTATTTAGCGCTGTGCGTCGTCGGCCGGTCAGAGTTTCCCTTGTAGGGCCCCTTGACGCTCACACACAGACAGCGAGTCACAGTCTTTCCCAAACACACACACACACACACACACACCCTGTACAGCCCAGAGCCGGCGCTGCAGCAGAGCGGCAGAGAGCGAGAAGAACCGGGAAACTGAGTGAGGGAGACGGAGTGAGAAAGAGAAGAGTAAAGCTTGCGTGATTGTCGAGAGGTTTAGCACGTTCTGCTTTCACTGTTTTAATTTGCTTCTTGCGGCACCTTGCCTTCAACGCCTGCCAAATCTGACGAGAGCCGGGATCAGACGTCTGAGACGGGAACACACAGGAATGCGGACAACCCTGAGGTGACACACTCGGTGTGTTTTCTCTTCTCCATCTCATCCTCCACGGCTACTCCACCCATTCCTTCAGCAAACACCACTGAATTAATCACAGCTAAGAGGATCAATAGAGGTGTTTGACTTACTCGTTTTTTTTGGGGGGGGGGGGGGCGAACCAACATTTCCAGGGCTTACTGAGGACAACAAAGCGCATCGGAACGAATCGGACCCGTCATCCATCTCTCCATGGCATCTGGGCTGTTTGCACCAGGAATATTTCGGAGAAGGGACGGCATGCATCTCCGGGTTTCAATGGGGAAGCATCTCCGATGGCCAAATGAAGCATTTTCCTCAAACAGTTATTAATGTGGAGGATTCACGATGAGGATGTACCCCAGTGAGTTTCAAATCCCACACAAACGGCAGCGGAAAGACCCTCGTTCTGCTCTTTGTTTGTTATTTTTGCTCTACTACTATGGAACAACCACTTAACCTTCCAGACTGTTTTTCTGTGTAATATGCTTGCCGTTTTGTTGCCTTAAAATTTGATTTACGCACACTGTCGACGTTTTTAAATGAATGGAGTGTCTTCTAAGGGCTCTTCTATGGAATAGCACACAGTAAGAAGATGTAATCTCCGTTGCTCCAGGTGGATTTGTTTCTTGTTTTTGAGTTGCTTGGAGCACGTTTCAGTGGAGACATGTAAGGCTGTATAATGGCTATCCCAAGGCCGGCATAAGAGTTATTTATTTCTGAGAGCGAGAGGAGCCAACCCGAACCACACCTTCGCTTAAATGAAGACTGGCCGCAGTAACACAGGAAGGGAGAAAAAAATGATGCACGTCAACAATTTCCCGTTCCGAAGGCATTCCTGGATATGGTGAGTGGGGAAAATGGTTTGCATAAGGAAACTGAACAGTTAGTGTAATGTTGTGGTCAACAGTGATGTCCGGCCTAGGAAAATTGACATTCAAATATTATTCAAAATAGTTAAAGATTTTGTAAGCAATATTGCATGGTTGTGCTTGGAGTCAATTGTTTTATTTGTGATTATAAATGCTGCCATTTTTGCCAGGTTGTCATACAAATTAATTATGAACACATGCAAAAACAAGAGAGAGCCAACTAAATATTAATAACTGATTATGTTGAAGTCAATGTGAGCTTTTTGCTATTCTATTCTCTTTTTTTGCATAGTAAAATAAAGCCTGTAGTTTTAGTTTGCCTTAACTTTAATACTTTAGTTATGTTCTTATGTCTTATTTAAAGAAATCTACAATATTCTCCTCATATTTGTATGGTTTAATCGAACTTGTATAGGGTCATTATTAACAACAGATACTGTATCCCCTCCGGACATCACTTTTGGCCACTACTGTGTGTGTATTTGTGTTTCATGACACTAAAAGTAGTCGGAAGGTCAAGCCTGTTTTACACACCTAAACATTGAGGTTCCACATACAGTATTTGCCTGTAGATTTGTCTTAATCTTTAGCTAAATATCACTGCGTGTCAGTGTAGTAAGACTAAAGCTGCTGATGGTAAGCCATGTGGTTTCGTTCAACAACAAAAAATTACATTTTTAAGACTATACTGGGCGTTTTCTTACCTTAGTTTTAAATGCCAGAAAGCGAGTTAATGCTGCTGTGTGCAATAGCGGAAGGAAAGACAGCAAACTTGACTTTTCGTCTCTCAATATTTTTTCCCCCTCTTTTGTAAACTGATAAGAAATGCTGTTGTGGATTTTTTTTTAATTTTGCTATTGGAGGCAAATGAGAATATTTTTTATATTTGTTGTAGTTTTTGTTCACCTCTATAGAAGTTTACCCAAATATGATGATGTCCATTCTTGCCTGTTTGAGTCTCCATAAAGATCACTCTCCGCTTGTTAAGGAATACTGTTTCCGGGTCCAATCCTCTTCTCATTTCCATTGAGAAGAGCATCTAAACAGCCGTTTATGAGCACTGTTTATTCATATCACAAGCTTTTAAAAACGTCGCAGTGTGCACTACAGTCTCCAGTATTTTAACGATTCATAAAAGATGAATCTCCATCTGAAATTCGGTCTGGAGATAAAGGTTAGGATCATGTTTTTTTGGTGGCATTACAGCACACTGTGAGTGTATATTAGCTTTTGGCACTCAGGAAATTAGGTCTTTGCTTCAAAAACGTCATGTGACTGTTTATTTTTCGCTCTACACGTTGGGTTTTTTCCCACGATATGTGTGCAACCACAGGCTTTTTTTAGTGAGCGCAGGCCTCATGGGTTCACCAGCCCGTCAACACCCGAGTATGAACAGCAGGGTCTGGTGTCATCGCCCTGATGTAGAAAACCCGAAAACAAAACCGAGCAAAAACAGTGGCACTTTGGCTATAATGGCTTGCGTCTCTCTAGGGCTCTATAACGGCATCGCTCTGACATGCTGCTTTACGATGGTGATAAATGAGCTAACAGGAACGTTAGTATGGCACATCAACAGGGATTCAGTCCAACGGAGGTCCGTGTGTGTCTAGTTTCATGTAGGAGTGTCACACTTTAGTTTCCTTAAGTCACAACTTAAACAGTGGCGTCATAAAAGCAGCACTAGCACATGACAAATGACATTAAACAAACCTTCAACGTTGGTTTAGTTCATGTACCAACAATGCTTCCTAAATATTTGGAAGGAAAACAGACATGTCATTTGCATTTTTCTTCGCTATGATCAAATTACATAAGTTGCGAAAGCGCCGTATGATTCCTTTCCCACCCTAAAGCAAGACAGTATTGTTCTGTGAGAACTGAAAGCATTCAACCTCTGCTTTGTGCATGTGTGGGTGTGTGTGTGTGTACGTTTGCTGCTTTAAACCGTCACATTTTTACCTAGTTTTTCACTTCCACCTACACCATGCCTGTTATTTCAGAAGAGATCAATGGTCCAGTGATCTGCCATATGCTGTTCAGCTGGTGTTTCTGCATTCAGAAACGACAGGGTTGAGTTCAGATCAGGAACCTGCTGTCTTTAAGATTGTGTTTTATAGCCTTAAGACAGATCTCTCATCTCAGTCGTCTTCCCTAAGGCACCGCAGAACACTTCAGTGTCTATTTCCATTGACTTTCCATGTGAAAACCAAACATTTTCAGTGCAGTTCTGTATTTTCAACCGATTAGTAATACATCAGTTGCAGTTCATGCATTTGTCAGGTCAAGACATGTCAAAGCTCCCTGCTGGTGAGAACAACACAGTCTTCCTTATTTGAACGGACTTAAACTCTTTACATTCACTGCTTCATTTGAATTTTATGTGATAGAAATGGACTTATAATGTTGTTTTAAGCAATGAGAAGCAAACAGTAACGTACGTCACAAGCAGAACACGCCAAGATAATGCAAACATACATCCCAATTACAGAAACTGAACAATGACAGGCTTCATTTGCTTCTGTTTGCAAAACAGACAAGTCAGTTTGAACTAGTTTTCCTTGAATCACTAATAGAAGCGGAAGTTGTGAGTTCAAAGTAAGAAAGTCAACAGTGAGTGTCTTCCCAATTCTTATATTATATTATAGTATAGTATAGTATAGTACAGTATATTGCAGGTTACATCATTATGCTGTCAAGTTGTGAGACTTTTTAAGTGAGTCGTTGAATCATTATTTAGCGATTTGTTCAAAAACACTGATTCACTCATTGAAAACAAATCATTGTCTTTAAGTGAGCATTTTAATCATTCATTCAACTGATTCATTTTAAAACACTGATTCATTCAATAATGAAGCACGTTATCGTGTTTCGTAACAGTTCATTTTGCTGTGGTTTTGTTTGAAACTTCTTTTGCTGGCGGAGCAGAAATATGCAAGTAACTGGAAATATTGTTTCTAATATGCAAGTTACTCAATATTAATGCATTAAATAATTATTTAAAATATATAACTGTTACATAAAAGCACTATCACCATCACACAATTAATTTTATAATTATATTTTATTTTCTGCTATTGTTAGATGTTAGGTTATTTTGGTCTCACTTTACTTTAGGGTCCAATTCTCACTATTAACAATGACCTCAATAAACTCCTAATTACTGCTTATTAATAGTTAGTATGGTAGATGTTAGGTTTAGGTATTAAGTGTTGTAGAATATGGTCATGCAGAATAAGGCTGGACTTCATAAGTACTAATAAATAGCCAATATCCTAATAATATGCATGCTACTAAGCAATTCATAGTGAGAATTGGACCCTAAACTAAAGTGTTACAGTGATTACTAAGAGGCTAGACTCCAAAATATCATAATAATATGAAATGTCATATGCATCAAGTGACTGAAATGAATTTGGTTTAGTGTTTTGTAGAGGGAGGAATTTTAATGGATGTCTATGGCTGAATTATGGAGAGCAGACTGAAAAAAAAAACAATGAAAGAATTTTAAAAATGTTATCACTGCTCTGTGATAAGCCCAAAATCACATAATCCCAGTATTTCTTTTGGAAACACGCATGCACACAGCCAAATACACACATCCCATGTTTGCGTTTAACTCTTTTTCAACTGGTCCCCTCTTTCTTTGTGGAGGGATTTCATGGATGATGGAAAGCTAGTTTTTTTTTCTCCCGAGTACTTTTCAGGAAATATTGAGGCAGTTATATGCCATTGTGGGTGTTAGGGTTTGAAGTCATTGAATTGATCTACTCAGTTGAGCTGTGAACAGTTTAAAAAGGACAGGGCTCGTCCGTGTGCCGCGTAAGCTTGTTTGAATGACCTTTGCATACGCTTTTGTGCCGTCACTAATTGGGAAAATCAATTACTGCAAAAAAGCAACGCAGCAAAATAATGAAGGAAGGATTAACCAGCACTGAGCTTAGAGTGTGTTTGAGAGACGCTCAGTAAAGGACTTACAGTTTTATGACACCTACGCTGTAACTTAAGTCTAGAAATATTATGCAATGCATTTGCGAATGCTTGGCCAGTGCATTGAAATGGTCCACATGCTTAGCTTGCGTTCTTCTGTTACTGTTGCAGCGATTCTTCTGTGTTTCAATCCGGTAAAATGTGACAGACTTTATTAATATGCAATGCCTTGCGCGACTCATTCTGTACATAGTGATCAAGCCTGCGTAACTGTAAAATTCCTCTGTTCATCTGTTTAGGAAACACTCATAGAGCGACATGCCACCCATTAGTTGCATCTGCACTATTGTTGTAGCTTTATAATGGTTCGTTTCACATTGCGATATTTACTGCATGCTGTCTGCCAAAGCTCCCTGAGCGTCGTCCCTGGAGCGTGTGCCACACTAGATAACAAATAACACAAAACACACACACCAGAGACTGCTTTACACACTCTCTCTCTCTCTCTCTCTCTCTCTCTCTCTCTCTCTCTCTCTCTCTCTCTCTCTCTCTCTCTCTCTCTCTCTCTCTCTCTCTCTCTCTCTCTCTCTCTCTCTCTCTCTCTCTCTCTCTCTCTCTCTCTCTCTCTCTCTCTCTCTTTCTCTGTGCCTTTAAACGTCATTGCATGCAAAAAACAGTGAAGCTTATGAGATAAAAGTTGCTACTTCAACGGTTTGGAAGCCGGAAACTGGTTCACACCACTTAAAAAGAGCCAGAATGACACTTATATCCAAGAACATTATGTTCACGAGGAATGTTGCATCATTGTAGGTTAACTGGGAATTTAAGCACAATGGCACATCACTGCATGACCTCCTCTTTCCCAGCAATCCACACCCAAACAGCAGCAGCATCCTGGGGTCAGATTTAAGAGGCAGAGCCCAGCAAGCAATTTTGCGTTTAAAAGACGTCTAATAGCGTCTAAACACAGTTCAAACGTCTAGGCAAAAACAAGGCAAAATTTGGGCTGTCAGTGAAAATTTAATAGATGTCTAAACCATCGCCCAAGAATAGACTAGTCATCAATTGACCCTTCGCAGGGAGCTTGATTGACAGGTGATCTGACCAATCATACTTCGCCATCCGCCATTTTGTCCGACAAAGCAGTCAGTAGAGTTAGTAGATTAACATGGGAGGATTTGAACTTGAAAAACGTAATGTACTGATGCCTTTCTGCGGTTAAAACAACATTCCTTCTGATGTTCATTCATGATTATTTGATGCTATAAATGAACTAGAAGGAAAAGATGATCGGATCACGAGCAGCTTTAACTGATGCTCTACAGCGATCTGTCACGACACATTAAAGAGCCACAATATGGTATTTATTTTTTAAATTTCTTTTTAAAAAATGACCAAATTTGAAAGGTGAGACTTTGTTTAATATTTTAATAACTGATAGTTATCAAATAAAACGTGAGTCTAACCGGAGCTAAATTATGCTATTTACACTTTTTCTACGCTAATTCCTAACAGGAGATAAGAACACTTATGTCCCATACACCGCACGACCGTAAGTGTTTCTACAGGTGGAGCATTGGTTAAATAAACCAATAGGAGGCAGTAACACTGTCTTTTCCTTTTTTTTTTTATTAAGAACACAGTAAGAACTACTCAGGCAAGGCCCTATTGCCTTACACATCTCTCTCCATGACGGTGAGAGACACATTTTTACATTAGGCAGTAAATGGACCAATAACATCTGATCTAACTTGAACATTAACACACATAACTTTACTATCACAAAAACTTAAAGATCTTACTGTAATAGCACATAAATCAACTCCCAATAAACAATTACCCATAATGCACCCAGCTGCTAGCGCTGACTGCCAGGTCATTACAATATGTTTAATATCAAAAGAAACCTGGTCTGTCCTGTCTGTCAGCGTGTTGTCAGTCCGCAATGTATTTTTCACTGCGTGAGAACATGGTGTGTGTGTGTGTGTGTGAGCAGCGTAGCTTGTCGGACATAGCGACAGTAACTAAGGGGGGCGGGTCTTTGCGAACGGTCAATTAGATAAAGAAATGAAATGAGTGAAGAAATGAAACCGAACACCTTGTAATCACTGTAGACTTTGCTTACATGATGGAATATCACACATCTCGCATGTTATTTCGGCAAAGACGACATGTAACCAAATTCAAGGTTATTTTGTCTAGAAGTGTGTTCCTCATAGCCGGCTCTATCGGGTCTATAGTTAACCTAGACGCTGAAATGACGGCTATTGCATGCTGGGAGGCCGTAATTTAATATTTCTCAAAGTACAGACGATGAATCAGCATATAGACGGCTCGACTCGCCTGCATCCACTGGATTTCACTGCATTACTGGGTCCAGCATCAAACTGCTTATATTAGCATGGCTTTGAGGACTTTAATGACTTTCTAAAGCAGATAACATATGGGATATCTATGTATGTTTCCAAAACATTTCCCTATTACATAATGCACTTCTCAAGTGACGTTTTCAGGTGTTAGTCGAGGATAAGACGTAGTAACCGTACGGCGGACACAATGCACTCTGTTGTGCTATAAAAAGACACGAGTGTGGCTTGTGACGTCTGGAGATCTTCCCAGGCTTACAGGGCATCCCTGGGACGTCCCGTATATACGCACACCCACGGCTCAGTGACATCACAAAGGTACGGTTTGATGGGATTAGCATTAGTGTTATGCACTTCCAACAGCAAAATGACTAAACCCATTACCTCAGCCAGTGCTAATACTGCAGACACGAGCGCTAGCCGCTCCTCATGTCCACTGTGCTGTGAATAATGTACGGATTAGAAGGAAAGACCCTCCGAAGATTTCCTGCCAGAGCTGTTTTGAGTTTGACGATGCAAATGAAGGTGACCGGAGGCTGGAGGAATTCTCTGGAGAGATTAGCTAGAGCTCTGCACGGTTCACATGCATCTACGCATCCATACTCCATATTTATGGATGATTTGTTGAAAAATGGTTCAAGTCATTTGATTTCATTTTAACAATGAAACATTAGTTTAGAGCTCTAAAAGACATTGGATCTCATTCATGAAACACGAGCAGAACGAATTTTTGTGTAAATCGTGTGTAAAGTGGTTCTGGCGTAAATTTTCCGGATTCATTAAAATGTTCGTATTTTCCAAATGTTAGTTGGTAGGAAAGAAATCTACACCTGCTCCCAGCCACGCGTAAACAGTGCGTTTAACACCCGAACGTTTTGCTCATTAATAACTAAAGCTGCATTTTAATTCCCCTTAATCGGGTACATATTTACACAGCATTTTGAAAAAATATTATATATAGTAATTACATACGGTTTATCTTTTTACTTCTGGGACTGTTTGATTAACAGATGAAACTCCATTAACTGCATCTGTTATGCTGCTACAGGACCCGATACGCCACTATGTACGCTTGAAAATAAAATGTGGTGTTTTGAATGAACTTCTGATAATAAAACTTCGATTTCTCCATCTGAGAAATTTTTCTTTTTCATTCGCTTTTGAGAAGACATTTTGAAATCCTTCGTTTCGTGTCATAATATGATGCCCATATATAGTTGTCAGTCGGATATATGGGCGGGATTTATGGTAATTGAGAATGAAGGTGCACGCGCGTCCCATTTACGACTGATTGGGATTCATTAACACACACACACACACATTTCACTATCACATCTGACGTTTACGAAGTATTTGTGAATCAGGAGATGAGTTTTCGGGAAGGTCTCTTTACGCGCAAATCACTCTCATATTTACTCGTATATTTACGAATGTTTCATGAATGAGACCCAATAACTGTAAAAGTCATTGCATTTATTCCTACAGAATTCTGATCCCATCTACCATTTATTTAGTTTATTTATATAAAACATATTGCCATATATATATATATATACAGGTGAAACTCGAAAAATTAGAATATCGTGCAAAAGTTCATTTATTTCAGTAATTCAACTTGAAAAGTGAAACTAATATATTATATAGACTCATTACATGCAACGTGAGATATTTCAAGCCTTTATTTGTTATAATTTTAATGATTATGGCTTACAGCTTATGAAAACCCCAAATTCAAAATTAGAATATTGTGAATGCAATATCGCAATTCAATAGAAAGACATGTTTGCATTGCATCGTTTTGCACTACTTTTTTTTTATCTCATCAAATACAGCTTGGGTAAAATATGATTTGACTGGGACACTGATTTGACAGCACTGAAGAGCTGTGCAAAAGAAGGAAATGATGTCAGCTCTGTTTATACTTGTGGTTCATGACTAGATTTGCAGCAGTGCAGCAACTGTGCAATAAAGCGGTGGACTAAAGGAACAGTATGGGTGAACAGTTAGTGGAGTAACGTAAGCTGTAAAAAAAGAAATAAAACGAGTTTACGCCTTTATGAGTAACGAGGTGATTACCTTTTTCTAATGAACAACTGTTTGATGTTAGAAGGGCACATAAAGGTCCGACGGGGTGCTTGATCACCTGTAGCTCTGCAAAGACTCTTCTCTTGATTAAACCCTGCGTCTCTTCACATTCTCACTGACGCTTTTTTTGGCCCATAATTACTCGTATTTCCCTTGAGATTTGAGGATTTTGTTTCTTGATTGCTATAGAGGACATACATGCACAAGCGTTCAGGCCCTCGGGGAACTCTGCGATAGTTTCCAGCTGGGAATGTTGTTTTAAGAAACATGTTTCCAGATGTAAACAAATCACAGGAAAGGTTGGTGGTAGAAGGGGAGACGCGTGGAGGTATAGTTTGTAATGGATTTTTTTTACAGCACCAATAACGTATGCATGATATGCATACTTTTAATGAGCGGCATATGCATTTATGTAAATTTAGTTCAGTAGGTGTTGCGCATGACTGCGTGTGTTAGAAACCTGTTTACTGCACTGTTATCTGTGACGCAGTTGAGGGTATTTAAGGGGATGAGGTGGATTAACCTTCTTTTGTTCTCGTTTAGTCCTCCATCCAGTCACAGCCGTTCTTCTCTCCAGAACATGTCCTCTCATTTGGACTTCAAAGAATGTTGTTCTTTTAAATACCCTCCGTCTGTCTTTGTTTCAAGTTTCACATTATTTATTTTGTCCCCGAAATAGCTGGTGCCTGACGTTAAGCTCAGTTTCTCATTGTCTGTATATGGAAATGCTTTCAGCTAATGGTAATGCCAACCAGCAAAAGTTTTTAAAGAAGTCCTATTCTGCTTTTTTCATCTTTCTTTAGTGTGTAATGTTGCTGTTTGAGCATGAAAAAGCTCTGCAAAAAGTTCTTTATCAGTGTCAGTGTTTCTGAACTCCTGAAACGCCTCCATTGTAGTCTTGAGTTTCTCCCGGGAACGAACACGTCACAATATTCCTCATTTAAATAATTAATACGCAGAATAAAGGGGCGGGGCCTGGTTGAGTTAGTTAGTAGTGTGTTAAACTGGCGATTATGGTAAGAGCGGGACATTTCCCAAACACACTCGAAGCGCTCGACCAATCACAACACACTGATCCAGCCGACCAATCAGAGCACAGTGTGCTTTTCAGAAGGAGGGGCTTCATAGAGACAGGAACTAAACAGAGCGTTACTGACAGACTGGGAAGAGAGGAGCTGCAACAATGGAGAATGTGAGGAAAATAATGTGTAAAATAATAAACCTATTCTAGTAGACCTCCCCCCCCCCCCCCCCCCCTTATCTCACATAGGTCCTCTTTAATCGAAACAGGGTTATTAATAACCTGCTCGGATCGCTGTCGAAAAGGGCCCGTGATGCTAAATTGTACCTGACAGAACCGTGCCGCGTGGGACCTTCAGTGAGCAGATCTGAGCTGTGCCAAACGGGTCTGAGAGATGCGCCGGCACACAGGGAGCCAGAGCTCGGTCTCCTGTGGAGAGGATCATTAAAGCAGAGAGACGAGGAGACTGAAGCTGGCAGATCTCTCATCACAGGTGATCGGACACATGGCACTCGCAATTAAACCTGCCGTCCCTCTTATTACAGGACGCTTCCCAGACGAGTGGCGTCTGTCTTCACCGCAGAGCATCTTGGGTAAATGGAAAGGCAAAACGACAGCCTTTGATGGCAAATAAGGCTTAGCAGACATCAGAGAAAATGAAGGAGTGATATAAAGCCTGCTGTATCATATTTCATACGGCTTTTAAATGATCAACATGATCAAAACTTTGCTGAAAAACCTGCTGCACTCAATCTACTTCATGCCTTCTGTCGTCTGATTAATAGTTTAGAATATTTTATCAAGTAAAAAGCCTTTTAGTATAATTGTACAAACGTTCACCTTCAGCTTCACGTGTCTTTTTGCTGTGAAATCTGCACTGATTTTTATCAAGTAAACATAAGAATAACTTAAATTGTTTGTAATATTTTAAGATGAACACTTACTGGGCTGAAGAAACTTGATTATGTAGACATTATTATAGAGAAAAATCATTCAAATGTGAGTCTCAAATATGATCATCAGGCTTTTGAGGAAGGTTTATTTGTTCATCTCTCAATCATCATTTTGTATAGCATAGCAATATGTTTTAAAACTACAGAGCTTTGATCATAAAACTAAGAATTTAATAATCATCTTACTAAGACGTATTATTAGCATATATAGAGTGACGACATACTAGCATTATATTGATTTACATTGCAAGCTATCATTACTTCATCTTACTTTTGGGCCATATAAATATCATATTTTTGCTCAGTTTGGGCCTCTGAATAAAATTGAGCTGTTTTTTTCCTCCTCGAATATGAGCTCATAAATGTCCTGGTGTATCAAATACAATCTTCAACCAAACAATGTGCACTCTTTTCTTTACATAAAAACAAACAAAACAAATGTTGCCCAAAGGTTTAACAAAATGTCCCATTTAAAAAAATCTATAATTTCATACGTCAGGCTTTACAAGGTTAAACCTCTTCAGATGTGACGTCAGAACTCTGTTGCTAATTATAGCTCAAACTGGTTATTTCAGCATTCATAGTCACATTCGTCAAGCTGATCCTGCCTTGACTGGGAATCTGATGAAGCAAAGCCCTTTCAGAGATCCCAAACCAGGGGTGTAGCGATTCCCTCATGTCACGATTCAAAACATATCACGATACTGAACTCACGATGCCATATTATTGCGATACTTTAAGACATTTGGTAAAAGGTTATCAAAATATGAACTGAAAACTTGAATTTTTTCCTCACAGAGAGTTTTTTTTTCCGGTGAACTATACACAATACATATTGTCACTCTCCACGATACATATTGTTGCATTTTTGTATTGCGATATATTGTTACACCCCTAAACACACGACACCACGTGTACTGCAGGGATCGGCGTTTCACATTTACGCTTGTTTGGCAGACACTTGTGCAATAAACTTTAAAGGTATTTATTTTATTAGACTATTGTATATACTAGGGCTGGGTAAAAAATATCGATTTCTTGATATTAATCGATTCTCATTTTTACGAACCGATATCGATTCTTAAATCTCAAGAATCGATTAGTCATCCTGTTTTCATTTGATGAATGAATGGAACATTGTAGCGCTCATCCCATCCAATAAATCGCAATAATCTTTGTGCTTTGTTACTATTGATACTAAATAAAGTCTCAAATTTCAAATTACGTCCATTTTCTTACGAAATTCAACAACATAAATAGCGTTTTGGCGCTGTGGCGTGAGATCGCTCTGGCTCAGCTCAGCTCAAGAGAAGCACATGATCTTCTCTTCCGCCTTAATAATACCAGTTACAGCGCCAAATAAACATGAATGAACGTCTGAAAGTGTGTTAAAAGATAGAGTACAACTTATCGAAATCCGTATCTTTCACATGGAATCGCTCAATCAGTGTTTCAACCGTGGAAAGACGTCAGTAAAACAACTCGTAAACAATGTCATGTGACGTCACATTTACCTCAGAAAAACCATATATGACCATAAACTCGTTAGTCAGCTAGAAATATTAACTCTAAAGAGGAGCATTTTGCTAAATATATGCACCATATTACATATTCATTATCATTTTTAATGTTCTTCGATATTTAATGCATGTTTGAATAAATCTGGCAAGTTTTTATGACAGCCACCATTTAAATGTTTATATTTCATATAACTTTATTATTTTAAAAATAAATAAAAGTGTGATTTAAGTGTTTGTATAGCTACAAATCAGTTAATTTTTACCTTCAATATTATAGTAGGCTAATGAAGCCTAGTAGGCTACAACTGACTCCCAGTTTACAGCATTAGTTAAGAGATTTGTTTTCCTTGAGAAAATTTGCCATGTATTGTACCTGATATCCAAAATAATCAATATTGAATCGAATCGGAATCGAATTGCAAGCTTGTGAATCGAAATCGAATCGAATTGTGAAATTTGTGTCAATACCCAGCCCTAATATATACAGTAGCATTTGCTTTTGCCTATTTTATACTAACTATCTTTTTTTCTTTTTTTTTTTTTTTACATATTTTTATTGAAAAACATATCAAATATAAAAAGAACATTCCAAAAAACAAAACATTTTATATATATTTTAACTATCTTTCCACCCTCACCATCCAAAAAATCAGTTACACATGTATAGAAGTTATTATACAAAGGTTAAGACAGACATGCCCATATATTTTTAAATACATAAGCGCATCATATATACACATATCAATCAGTGGAGTGAGAGGTATCTATTATTGCCTGTATCGATATTTGGTTATTTTCCAGAAAATGCATAAAAAGATCCCATATTTTATGATAATCTTTTAGTTGGTCTTTATACTGTTGGTTATTCTTTCCAATGCAATACAATGACAGATCTTTTAACCAATGATCAATCTATGGACCTTCTATGTTCTTCCAGTAAAATGCTACTAAACGTCTTGCAAATGTCAATCATTTTAGTGTGATAACCTGATAATGATAGACTTACAGGAATGAAACCCAAAGCACATATTTCAGGGGTCATTGGAAATGGTTTTGAAATAATTGAAGAAATTACTAACTAAAATTTTAAAACAGTTTTGAGCTTCTGCCTCCAACACAACAAGACAGCAAAGAAAATATCATGATGACTGTGGAAAATGAAAGGCTGACTCGTTTATTAAGTTAAAAGCGTGTATCGTGTAACTTGTGATCACAGTAGATGGTCTTCTTGTGTTACAGTATCTGCTGGTGGCCGTAACTGTACCTGTTTGACCAAACCACCGTATACATGTATACAAGACGCTATCTTTCTTATTAGGCTGTTCGTCTGTAAGGGTTAGATGGGATTGAGCTGAAACACAGGCTAGTTAACTTAATCTAAGCAAAACATTCCAGCAGTGCTTCCCAAACAATCCCGGGTCAACAGTCCCGAGGCTTTCACTGCTTCCACAGGACATGCTGATCTTTCAATATGTCCAATTCCCAAAGACTTTGCTTCTGTTGATACATCTGGATTTACTTTAGTTTTGTGTCTTCTGTTTTTGAGCCTAAGGCTTGAGCATCAGCAGGGTTTCATAACACACCAGCCTGTGTGTGTAGTGCAGAATAACACAAGAGTCATCAGTCAACTTACGTGTGTATTGTTCAGCAGTGTCAGCCGCTCATAAATCACCGTTTCACCATCAACAGGACACACGTGTAAGGCCTGCTAATTCGATCCAATGCCGGCATTCAAATTAGCGGTGAAGGTCTCAACGCGCGTTCCGTCTCTTACAATGGCAAAGGGATTTATAATTAAATGCAATACTTTTTATCTAATGTATTAACTCGTTTCATCTGACTCCATAGAATGAAAGTGTTTTAATGATATCTGTGCATCATTAAGTATACGTTAATGTTTGACTATTCGTTTTAACTCCAATGAAAATAAAGTCAAAGTCTGTTAGAATAATCAAATATAACAATTTATTATGTCAGGTAAATGTATTTTAACAATTCCATAATCAATTGAAAGATAATCAATGCAAATCATCAAATGTTTTAGGATTAGAGAAATAGATGCGAACCCAACATGAACTACATGAGCTAAACCTCACGGGCTGATCTGAAATACAGAAAAAGCCACGATCCCTTGCTGCCTTCCATTAAATAGCCAGACCTCATTTCATATGTAAACCTGTATTCACAGTGGAAATGTACTGTGTTCATCCCCCCAGACTTACTGGGGGCAGAAGTAAATTTACATGGTAACATTTGCTAACAGTGGAAATTAGCATTGAGTTCACACCTTGGGAGTAGGAGACCACATTCATTTGTGTGCCGGATATCCCTAAACTCTTAAAAAACCTTATTACCTTTTGTTTTATACTTTGGGAATGAGACATTTGTACCACTCATTCCTGAGACATTTCAAATGATACCAAACATAATACTCAATGATAATCATTCACATTAAACCATACATTCTTATGTGAGTTCTAGCTGTTACTGGGTGAAATGTAAATCAGGTGAGACTGCGTGAGGGGGAGGTCGAATGCTATTTCAGCAAGTTCCTTTGTTTCAATAGACCATGTGGTCAAGACAGTGTCTCCAACCAGTTCTTACAAGGCCAAATGTTCATTTCCAGCTTCAACCAGTTTCCCAGTCTTACACACGTGTTTAAGTGGGCCGTTGTTCACCGGGCTCGGTTTAGCAGACGATACTCCTAGGTTAGCTCTGAGTCTTTTATCACTCGGGAAGCTTTAGGGACCTATCTTGCACCGCGCGCAATTGACTTTGTACACCGACGCATGTATCATTCCTATTTTGCACCCGGACTTTTCCCTCCACAGACGCACGTCTGTAAATTAGGGAATGAACTTGTTCTCCCGGAGGCGGTTCCGGCGCAAACGTTCCCTGGTCTATTTTGCAGTTCCCGAAAACAATTTCTAGCCTGGACGCCAGCCGAACTTAGCCCCGCCCACAACATTTGAGGATGGGACGTTCGGTCTGGACTTGATCCGTTGTGAAGCAAGTATGCCCGAACCAAAGCTGTTCGGACCAATCAAATCATCAGGGCGGGCTTTATACGATGATGGACAGATGATCAACCGCAACGTAATCATCACGTCACCAAAGAGCGCTTGTGTTGAGTTCGTTTACAATAAAGAATGGCCGCCGCTGGAGAACTGAGATGTGTAGATTCAGCCATCGCGTCTGTTATAGAAGATCTAGACAGCGCCTTCATTTTAAAAGAGGAACAGAACCGCGATCAAGGCATTTGTCGATCCAATTGAGTGCAGAGGCATTTTCTTTCCTGGTTGGGTTGAAACGCCCCATAATCACAGCCCAATGGAGCAGCATCAGACTCACATGCTGACTAGACTCTGAGTATGACGACGTCAGGCTAAACAATTTCGCCACTGACCAGAAAAAACCCAGTCTAAAGTCAGTGGCGCGTTATTCAGATGCTATTTTAAGGGCGCATGCTTGGCCATAATGTAGCGCGTACACAACGCACCATGGCCGTAGCCAGCTATGAGGTCACCGAGGTCCGGACCTCGGTCATTTTTTTTACATTCAAAAATAAAATGTCAAGCTCTCTGAATGATTAATTAGCAGTGTTTAAACCACCTCATATGAGTGTTTGCAATTCATGTTGCTGCGAGAAGCTGGCGCAGTGAACTGAACGGGGCTTGAGAGCGCGTTGTGAACGCGGGTGCAGCCTCCGTGTTGCCAGATCCACCTAATAGAAAGGTGGCAGTAGTCACCTGTTTTTCTGATTTAATGTGACACTTTAGGAAGTTATTAATGTGGAAAGGTTTAGTGATATATTAACCTTATTTCCAAAACACAAGCTTTGAACTTATTTCGGATTATTATTATTATTTTGTTTTGCTTGTTTTTCGTAGCAATATCTGGCAACATTTAACTGTCGGCATTAATACATTTAAAAAAAAAGAAGCTTATAGACAAACTGTAATTGCATAAAGCTACCACATTCGGTAAGACAAACGCAATGACAATCGATTATCTGTAAGAAATGTATAACACTATCAAAAACAATAGCATAAAACAGATCTGTATGTTAGCCTACAGAATGAAATTTGCCAAATAACTTACTGGCCAGCTGGAAGACAGCTCATGCTGTTTAGTTAACCTTTCACAAAGCCATCATAAAAACATTAATTAAAGCAGTGTTTCTCAACTAGCAATCTATTCAGTCAGCATATTTGTGTTTGATCTGTGTGAATTTCGTCCGAATTTGACGAGTGATTAAAAGATGGCTAATTCGTAACAGTTCGTACGACCTCACTCGTACGAATTAGTACGATTTTTGCTAAAACGTACATATTTGACGAGTTGCCCAATTCGTATGAATTCGTACGAATGACCCTGACCCCGCCCCTAAACCTACCCATCACGTGGGTTTAGACAAATGTACAAATTCCTACGAATGAGGTCGTACGAATTCGTACGAATTAGCCATCTTTTAATCACTCGTCAAATTCGGACGAATTGGTCGTGAGATTGCGTTGCACTTGCTAGACCTACTTTTTCTTTGCACAAAACTCTCCAGAAAGTGCCATTTTGGTTTATTTTTCACAAAAAAATCCCGGGGGGGCAAACCCTCGGACCCCCCTAGTGAGAGACTACCCCACACATAATTAAATCCAAATTTAACCCCTGTATATATATATATATATATATATATATATATATATGCCAAATTCCATTAAAAAAAAGGGTCACAGCTTAATGTCCATTGGGAAATGTGGGTCCAATGGCCAAACCATTATTATAGCAAAATTCTTTACACAACACCCCGGACCTCACTAATTTTCAAACCCTGGTTACGGCCTTGCAACGCACATACACTTCTTACACTGCTTCTCTCATCTACACAGACGCAGCAGTTCCCATTTTTGCAAACCATACATAATTACAAGGAAAAATATTACCACACGAGGGAAATCATTGTGGTGTCTATGAAGAAATAGGCATAAATCTGGCTTACACGTTTACCCAAATTATTATACGCCTGTTTAACCGAAGCTAGTTTGGTTGCTAAATGGAAGCTAATTCAGACCTACACATTTTAAATTTGCGTCTATCTGTCTGTCTGTCTTTATCTATCTATCTATCTATCTATCTATCTATCTATCTATCTATCTATCTATCTATCTATCTATCTATCTATCTCTATCTATCTATCTATCTATCTATCTATCTATCTATCTATCTATCTATCTATCTATCTATCTATCTATCTATCTATCTATCTATCTATCTATCTATCTATCTATCTATCTATCTATCTATCTATCTATCTGTCTGTCTGTCTGTCTGTCTGTCTGTCTGTCTGTCTGTCTGTCTGTCTGTCTGTCTGTCTGTCTGTCTATCTATCTATCTATCTATCTATCTATCTATCTATCTATCTATCTATCTATCTATCTATCTATCTATCTATCTATCTATCTATCTATCTATCTATCTATCTATCTATCTATCTATCTATCTATCTATCTATCTATCTATCTATCTATCTATCTATCTATCTATCTATCTATCTATCTATCTATCTATCTATCTTCAGTATCTATCTATCTAAAAAATATAATATTTTTAGTTTGTCTATCCATCCGTCTGTCTGTCATTTTATTGTTTTTTTTACTTTTTTTTCCCCAAAACTTTCAATGCCCATGTCAGCAAACATTCAAAGTTTGTCATGACAAATTAAATTTTTTCTAGTTTAAAAATGACGGTCATTTGAATTGCTTTGAACATCAATTTATTTTAATTCTACTTCCTTATTTTGAAATGCAAATTGCAATTCTGCATCCTGTTTGTTGCCTCAGTTCGAATTCATTAAAAAAAAAAAGGGTAAAATTCAGAAAAAAATCCGTCTTTCATCCAAAATGTCCATCACAAACCTCATTCGGACGTAAATACCAGGTGTACACAACAGCCTAAATTGTAGTCCATGTTTATAGTCCATGTTTGTAGTCCATGTTTGTAGTCCATGTTTGTAGTCCATGTTTGTAGTCCATGTTTGTAGTCCATGTTTATAGTCCATGTTTGTAGTCCATGTTTGTAGTCCATGTTTATAGTCCATGTTTGTAGTCCATGTTTATAGTCCATGTTTATAGTCCATGTTTGTAGTCCATGTTTATAGTCCATGTTTGTAGTCCATGTTTATAGTCCATGTTTATAGTCCATGTTTGTAGTCCATGTTTATAGTCCATGTTTGTAGTCCATGTTTATAGTCCATGTTTGTAGTCCATGTTTGTAGTCCATGTTTGTAGTCCATGTTTATAGTCCATGTTTGTAGTCCATGTTTATAGTCCATGTTTGTAGTCCATGTTTATAGTCCATGTTTGTAGTCCATGTTTATAGTCCATGTTTATAGTCCATGTTTATAGTCCATGTTTGTAGTCCATGTTTATAGTCCATGTTTGTAGTCCATGTTTGTAGTCCATGTTTGTAGTCCATGTTTATAGTCCATGTTTGTAGTCCATGTTTATAGTCCATGTTTATAGTCCATGTTTGTAGTCCATGTTTATAGTCCATGTTTGTAGTCCATGTTTATAGTCCATGTTTGTAGTCCATGTTTGTAGTCCATGTTTGTAGTCCATGTTTATAGTCCATGTTTATAGTCCATGTTTGTCAGATGTTTATATTTTGTAAGCTCCAGTCATCTTAGATGTGGTAAGACACCGCATCGGGCCACAGGTGGAAGAGTGGATCTGTGTAAAGCCTGGGCTAAATGAGAGGTGGCAGGAGATGTGATTGTGTGTCTCTGAGCTTCCACTGTAGACACTGAATTACACCAATCAAACAGAGTCTTGCTGCTCCTTGCTCCTTATATTTTTCCAGAAATGCTCTGTCGTCTCTAGGTCAGCATCTGTGTCTTAGAGGCCGGTTCCAGCTGATTCATCCCATTAATGCACTTTTCTGAAATAAGATCTGTATTATTTTTGTTGTTACCTCATCCAAATGTTTATTTCCATCTGAATCACGTGGACTACAAGTAAAAATCATTGTACGTTCAATTTGCTGGCATATCGTTTCTGTAAAGTTAAAGGTGCAGTGTGTAATATTTAGGAGGATCTGTTGACAAATGCAATATCATACACATAACTATTAGGGCTGGTCCGAATACCATTTTTTGAGCTTCGAAGCTTCGGTAGTAATGAACATCGAATATTCGAAGCTTCGGAATCTCTATAGCCATTCACATAGCGCCTAAAACCCCGTAGAAAACGCTAGGCGCGCCGCGTTCTCCTTTTCCCAAAGCGCTAGGGCGGTTGCGCTCCGGATGAGTCTGTCGTTGCTAAGCAATCAAAGCGCTTGCGGCATTCTGAAAAGTTGAGATGTTTTTATCTCGATGCGGCGCGGACGCGCGTAGCTTCCATTATGAGCATTTGAAATAACGAACTTGAGCGCGCAAAAGACGCGATATGTGAACAGGCCCTATGTCTGTCTGTCTGTCTGTTAGTTTGCATTTTGATTATTTCGAGAACCGTTCATCCAAACGACTTCACAAGGAGTGCAGTGCCGTATTTGGTGCAATATAGATAGACAGGCGAGACGCGACACATTCAGAATTAATAAACTTTTAATAAACTACAGAACAGCGCGAGCGGGAAGCGGCGCGCCTCACGTGAGCAGAGCTTATAGGCCAAGAACGGACACTGCACTAGTGATATAAAACACACACAGGTCTGTTAACTTAAGCAATATTTTTAATAAGGTAGTCTAATATTTTTCTCACTAACAAGTTACTGACAAAGTAGGGTAGATTTAAATAAAGAAGCGGCGCGCCTCACGCGAGCAGAGCTTATATGCTCCGAGAACGGACACTGCACTAGTGATAAAAAAAAAAAACACACACACACACACACAGGTCTGTTAACTTAAGCAATATTTTTAATAAGGTATAATATTTTTCTCACTGACAAAGTAGATTTAAATAAATAAAAACGAAATTTAAATAAATAAAAACGAAATTTAAATAAATAAAAAATAAAAACGAAATTTAAATAGGCTAAATAAAAATGAAATTTAAATAAAAATAAAATAAAAAACGAAATTTAAATAAATAAAAACGAAATTTAAATAAATGAAAACGAAATTTAAATAAAGAAAAACGAAATTTAAATATAGAAAAACGAAATTTAAATAAAGAAAAACGAAATTGTGACGTGACGTCCCAGTAAAATCTCAAAGTCTCCTATATTTCGCAGTAGATTAATTTAGATTGATAATAACGGGTAAAAAGGATAATACATTTTTTGTTTCTATTATTCTATTTTCCACAATGTCAAAGCAACGCAGCTTAACCCAAAACACAAGGTCAGGCGTGCACTTCTGTCCACACACACTCCGCTGTTCTGCGCTCTAGCCAGAGAATACACCCGTTGCAGGAACACTTTTAGTAGTCCAAGAAGAAGCAAATATATTTATTAAGTAGCTACCGGTATGTTAAGTTATGTTAAGTATTATATTTCACCAGATTTTAGAGTGTAAAACATTCAAGCGCGAATGAAAACCGTTTCGAGGGGGATGCCAGGTGGGCAAAAAAAAAAGAAAAAAAATGAGAATATTCGAATGTCACATTTTCAAATCGAATACCAACCCACCGAACGAATATTCGAATATTCGGATATTCGGGTCCAGCCCTAATAACTATGTTTTCAGTGGTGTATAAAGACCTTACTTAATGAACCATTGTGTGCTTATTAGCTTAGAATGAGGCATTTCTCTCTACACCCACCGCGGTTCGCCTTACATCGACATGTTTCTATAATAATATTCGCAATAACATATCTTTTTACTGAATAATAAAGTAAACCTAATTTCTTAATTTATCTTTGTAAAGAAACCTCATTGCTTTACTGGCTAATGTTACTGTCTCAGACGACGACATCACTTCCTGACGGCCACCGTAACTTCTGTTGGGTGCAGTTCGCAACCTCACCACTAGATGCCGCTAAATAATACACACTGCACCTTTAAGTTGTCAAACATATCTCACTTAATGATTAGCATTGCACACTTCAAAATCACATAATTGGGTAGAAAAAGAGATGACAAAAGCAAGGGATGCGCATAACTAAATCCCAGCTAACAAAAGTATGTTTATAAGAACGTTTTGCTAATTTCCTATTAAGTTATAAAAAAAGTTATTTCTGAATGTTCTCTGAAAGTAGAAGTTTAAAAAAAAATAATGTTTTCTTGGTTATTCGAATGTTAAGGGAACATTCCATTTTATCATTCTTCAAACACAGTTACTTTTGAATGTTCCCTGAACATTCCGAAACAAGAAGTAACATAAAAAAAAACCGTTAAACTAAAACATTTCAGGAAAAAAAAAGGTTCCACAGGGCTCTACAGTGCGACCATTTCGCTCGCATATGCCCCTAAAAATCGATACGTGCGAACCGGAAAAAAGATTTACGAGCACAATGTGCCAGTAACTACCTACCATAATCGAAAACGAGACGATAACTAAATAAAAACTAGTTTTGAATGACAAAAACTATGACGAAAATCTATTGACATTTTCGTCAACAAATAAAAACTAGACAAAAATGTTAGATAGTGACGATCCAGTAAGAACTGATGTCCTGCGTTTGTGGTAGATGCGCATATTTGTACTGTAACGTGCTGATCTACACAGCGGCACACGGGTTGACATGCGCTGCATCTCATCAAACGTTAAAAAATGTAAATGTCTGGGAGAATTAGTAGAGCAGACACACAGATCTGAATAAGAGTGACGACGCAAAAAAAAGAGCTCTATTTGGTTCGGTTTTCTGCGCACACACCCGACCCGAAGCGCGCAGCCATGCACATACACACACACACAGCGCGCGAGGACTGAACTGAGCTCTCTTTCGTGTCTGAATGGACTAATACACACAACATTATGTCGTAATGTCCATTTTGGAGAGTATTCACGTAAACTATGTTGGTTATGTCTTAAACAGTTTTGAGTGTGTCGGATGTGCATCAGTGCAATTGGATCCGCAAGTCATTGGACATGATCCGATGTCTTACAGTGACAGTGGGTAATAAACCTAATGCGGTCTGTGTCATCAAGCAACAAAAGAAAAAAATTATAGCATTCACTGCTCGTTACTTGAACATTCATTGAAAAGAAGACTATTCTACTTTAGGAAAAGTGGTTTTATTTAATTTTAAGATATTTTTTTAAGTCACAGTAGTTAAATCTGTATCTGTATTGCATGTTCAAACTTTACAATCATTCATATTAACAGGTTAATAGATGTTTTCTCTGGGAGTATATGGGTTTGGACATTTTAGAGAAATTCTAAATTAATGCATTACAATTGAACTAAACCCATTATATTTTAGTCATCTGAATTGTGTTAGTTTTAGTCGACGAAATACAATAAGATTTTAGTCGACTAAATCTACAGTAGATACTAATACTAGTAAATACTAATACACTCTAAACTAGTTTCTCCTCCATGTTGTGGAAAGAGCCTCTGCAGTGGAAAGATGCAGATGTCCACTGTGTGCCAATGTGCTCCTAGCCTCCTCCTGAGAGCAACACGTTCCCCTTGTTCTGTTTTACTAAAGTGATTGTAAAGTGTGATTTATACTTCTGCATCAAATCGACGGTTTCACACAAAGAGAAGGAGCACACACGTAGTGTATATATAATAAATAGTTTTTATTACTTGTTACTGTTTTTCACTGCGCTCCAAAATTTCTTTGTGTGCTCCTACATTTTTTCATTTAGGAGCACATGTGCTCCTTGGGAAAAACCTTAGCGTAGAACCCTGTTCCATGAACAACGTATAAATAACAATTTTTTAGTTAATGCTTTTAGAACATTATTAAAGACCAGATAACTTTGAGTAAACATTCTATTAATCTATTAGTTATCTATTAATGTCTAACATAACCTATCTAACATATCTATTAATGTTACAGGAAGAAACTCTTTTCATAACTTCGAAAGAGCCTTGCCAGAACGTTCCGTTAACTTGGATATGCTTTAAAGGGGATTTTGCAGATGCAACATCACTAAAAGGGTTAAGCGTGCTGAAAGTCTAACACACTAAAGCACACAGTGCATTAAAATCCTTCTCTAATAATTGCAAAGCTCATCCCTTTAAAAGCCCACCACTAATCATTGTCCAACTAGTCGGTCATCTTGACCCGTTCCCGAGCCTGTGTGACCTGACTGATCTAACACTAGTGCAATTATCATTCTTGCTTATGTTCAGAGTTTGGCAAACATCATTAATAGATTTGTTTTGTGGAGATCAGGTATGAGAGTGTCGCCCTCTAGTGGTGTTTAAAGGGAACCCAGCGTGCTTTACTAACACCAAGCACCCTAAACCATGTTCACTCTGCAGGATAAGACAAGGAACACTTCATTAGAATGTTTTGCATCTAATCACAGGGGAATTTCTCTCTGTGTGGTGTATAGCTTCAGTCCTGGGATGTGATTGGTTCAGCCGGCCAGCAGGGCGGGCCAATCACACCATGATGTTCATCAATTAGCATGCGGCAACTGTTTAGTTAGCTTGTTTGCATGAAGCGCACATTAACAGCACTGCACCTGTAGAAGGTTTCGTCTGCCCCTCGGGACTATGGTTACAGTGCTGATGAAAAATGCAGAGTTTAGACTCGCTGTTTACACAGTGATATATTGCCACGCCACCTGATCTACATAATGCTGAGCTTTCTGTGCATGTGCAGGCGAACACTGCTAAACACTGCGGGAGGACCAGCTCAGATAGCTCAATAAAACACTGGGACGCACACATGTTATTTTTATTTGATTTGATATTTTGTTAAATAAAATATAACAATTTATTTTAATTTTTATTTTAATTGTGTTAAATTTAATTTAATTTATCAGTTTATTAATAGTTATTTTTACATTTATTAATTCAGCAGATGCTTTTATCTAAAATATTCATTTAGACCAAATATTATTATGATTTAAACGTTTTTGTTATTTTATTTTTTGTTAAATAAAATATAACAATTTATTTTATTTTTTATTTGTGTTAAATTTAATTTAATTTATCTGTTTATTAATAGTTATTTTTACATTTATTAATTTAGCAGAAGCTTTTATCTAAAACATGCATTTAGACCAAAATAGTAATATTATTTAAATGTTTTTTTCCCTCCATATTTAATTTGTTAAACTTAATTTAATTCATGTTTAATAATAATTACATTTATTTTTTTGGCAGATGCGTTTATACAAAGCATACAGTTGCAACAGCTATTATTATTAATAATATTTTTACATTTTTAAAAATATTGTTTAATTGCACAATTACATAATACTACATTATTATATTACTAAATACATTTTTCATCAGTTTGCATCAGATAATGGTTTGCCTTCCCTTCATAGAATGGTTTAAATCCCCATAAATATAATACAATTTTGATCCTGAATTCATATTTAATGTTGCTGTATATTCACTGGTCATATTTTCTGCCCGGTTACCTGACCAGGGACGACCCAATAGCAGCACGCCGCTAAATGAATCATCAGTTTCAACCTCAAAATCCTTTGAGAGCAGATGGGATCAATGAAGCCAGATCTTCTTCCCTGAATTAGTCATAGTTTTCTGTTTTGTAGAGAAATGAATAGTCAGAGAAAGAGGCTTTATGATTCCCACAAACATCTGCTGCTCTGCTGTTTTCATCACCAGCGCTGAACACACGCTCATACATCAACACAATGAATTCACCTGTCCACTTACACACACGGCTCCTTCAGTGTGTGTTGAGCACGGAGAGTGACTCCAGGAGGCCAGTTTTACACACATGCTGCGTACAGTAGAGTTAGGGACCATGTTTCATAACCGTATATTCATATGCTAGTATCTAGAAAGCAGACTGACCAATAAACACTATAGTATTTAATATTTGCTCCATCTCTCTCTCTCTCTCTGTATATACACTCACCTAAAGGATTATTAGGAACACCTGTTCAATTTCTCATTAATGCAATTATCTAATCAGCCAATCACATGGCAGTTGCTTCAATGCATTTAGGGGTGTAGTCCTGGTCAAGACAATCTCCTGAACTCCAAACTGAATGTCAGAATGGGAAAGAAAGGTGATTTAAGCAATTTTGAGCGTGGCATGGTTGTTGGTGCCAGACGGGCCGGTCTGAGTATTTCACAATCTGCTCAGTTACTGGGATTTTCACGCACAACCATTTCTAGGGTTTACAAAGAATGGTGTGAAAAGGGAAAAACATCCAGTATGCGGCAGTCCTGTGGGCGAAAATGCCTTGTTGATGCTAGAGGTCAGAGGAGAATGGGCCGACTGATTCAAGCTGATAGAAGAGCAACTTTGACTGAAATAACCACTTTACAATCGAGGTATGCAGCAAAGCATTTGTGAAGCCACAACACGCACAGCCTTGAGGCGGATGGCTACAACAGCAGAAGACCCCACCGGGTACCACTCATCTCCACTACAAATAGGAAAAAGAGGCTACAATTTGCAAGAGCTCACCAAAATTGAACAGTTGAAGACTGGAAAAATGTTGCCTGGTCTGATGAGTCTCGATTTCTGTTGAGACATTCAGATGTTAGAGTCAGAATTTGGCGTAAACAGAATGAGAACATGGATCCATCATGCCTTGTTACCACTGTGCAGGCTGGTGGTGGTGGTGTAATGGTGTGGGGGATGTTTTCTTGGCACACTTTAGGCCCCTTAGTGCCAATTGGGCATCGTTTAAATGCCACGGCCTACCTGAGCATTGTTTCTGACCATGTCCATCCCTTTATGGCCAACATGTACCCATCCTCTGATGGCTACTTCCAGCAGGATAATGCACCATGTCACAAAGCTCGAATCATTTCAAATTGGTTTCTTGAACATGACAATGAGTTCACTGTACTAAAATGGCCCCCACAATCACCAGATCTCAACCCAATAGAGCATCTTTGGGATGTGGTGGAACGGGAGCTTCGTGCCCTGGATGTGCATCCCACAAATCTCCATCAACTGCAAGATGCTATCCTATCAATATGGGCCAACATTTCTAAAGAATGCTTTCAGCACCTTGTTGAATCAATGCCACATAGAATTAAGGCAGTTCTGAAGGCGAAAGGGGGTCAAACACAGTATTAGTATGGTGTTCCTAATAATCCTTTAGGTGAGTGTATAAATAGTATATATACAGCACCCATAAGATTTTTTTTTAAGAAAGTATCTTTTATTAAGTAAGTATTCTTTAAAAAAAGTGACGGTAAAGACATTTATAATGTTAAAAAAAGTATATTTAAAAAAAAAAAAAGAATAATAAGTTTTAAGTTTTTTTAATTAGGTTTTTTTTTTTTTTTTTTTTTTATCAAAGGATCCTGAAAAAATGTATGATATTGATAATAATAATCAGAAATGTTTCTATTTGACTCTGGTAAGGTTATCCATAGCAGACTGGTGGGAGTGGCCTTCCACAGCAACATGCCCAGTGCATTATGGGTGTTTTCTAGTTTTCTCTAGTCAGGTAGAATCGACTTTCTTTCTTAAATCACCTTTCTCCTATATAGACCTTATGTAGCTCCGCCCCTTCTCACTTGTTGTCTTTTGTCTTCCGGTTTGTATTTCCACAGCGATCTTATGTATTTATGAATGTTAAAATCTTATTTTCAAATCAACCCCGTCTACTGACATCCGCTTCAGACATTACAATGCTCATGATAACTTTCGTTAACTCTACAACACTTCACCTGCTAATTACTCTTGGACAGCGATGTCATAGAAATATATACCAAAAGAAAAGAGCTGCCACAAATACACAAGTTCAAGGACAATATTATAAAGATGGCTGTGCGCGTTAGGTCTATAGGCAGCACATTTTGCCAGCTGTGAAGTATTCGTTTTTTATATTTTTTTTAGTGGTGGTGCTTTAATTAGATTTTAGTACTACATGAAACTGCTATATAATGTTAAATATAATGCAATAGGGGAATATTTGTGGGTCCTGATGATGCCAAATGTCTGATGTTACCAGTAAAAAGTGTCCTACATTATTTTAAATATATCTAGTCAGTGAAAGAGTCCAATTATATTCGTCTAAAATATGTATTTTCAGCTTGAGAATCATGAATATTGTTATTCTGATGTCTCTATTGTCCTGTGCTTTGGGTTTCCAGCACCAAGTCCAAGTCTATTAATTTACACACGCAATGTAACATCAAATTTAGTATTTTAATCAACAGTGCATTTTTGTTAACCTTGTATCATATGTCTTGGAGTATCGCAATTATATGGTATCGTGAGTTCAGTGTCGTGATATGTATCGAATCGTGACATGAGGGAATCGTTACACCCCTACAATATTTTTTTTTTTTTTTTTGCACATCTCCTGCTGGCAGATTAATTCGCCTTAAAATGGCCAACCTACACAGATAATCTCAAAATGACCAAATATGATCCAGTGCACAGTCCTGGTCCATATATTGGTCTGTCACTACGCAACAGTGCCACAGTAACAGGTGTGTGTGCGGTTTCCAAGAACCAGTCAATAAACATCACGTCTCATAAGTTTGATCAGATGTTGGCAGCTCCAGTGGGGAACTGGCCGGTCTCTGGGCGGCGGGTTGAATGTTCGGCTAGGGGTTCAGTGAGGTGTCTGAATATGACTATGAATGCTCAGTGTCACATTGCCTCGCGCTGTGTTCATAAAGAGAGGACGTGGGAAGAGATGAGCTGATGTTAAAGATGAGCGACCTCCACTCGCTCGAGCTGTTCGCGAATCCTCTCTGCATGTCCTCCAGCGGCTCGCCGTTCGCCACCAACAAACCCATCGACATTAAAGCCCGGAGACGATGGTAACGTTCGCCGGTTTCAACCTGTTTATGTTGTTTTATTTAGATGAACAGACTTTAGCGGTGCATATTTTAACGTTTTGTGTTTATGTCGGGTTGCTTTACCTTCTATGGCTGTTTGGTATAGTGTGTAAACATTTCCTCATGCATTTGTTTATTCCTAAAGTGATTGAATGAAGAGGCTGCTAATGTGTTTACTGTATATATCACTTAATCACATTCACCTTAAAGAGCCACTCCATCAGATTCACACACTGAGGAAAAGCCTGCTGAGAATCATGCTATTATTAGTGGTATTTGCTAGTCAACTGGTGTTGCTGATATCTATTCAGGGGAACTAATACAATCTGCAGATTGCAAAAAAGATATTCACATTTATTTGACTCAGAATGCTTTAGAAATATTTGTGCATTTTGTGCATTATGTACCAATAAGGCTGATGTTGCATCTGAATGCCCTCTGCTGTTAATCGGCTATGTTATGTTCAATCTGTTAACTTTAGTAGATGCATTGGGTTCTATATAGATCACCATTGACTCTTTTTTCTAAGAGTATACATAGGGTTAGGGATTAGTCCGAAACTGTAAATTGAACTTCAGCGCGTAACTCAACCCACACTGTTTGTGCTACAGCAATGGTCATCTCAAGATCCCTGACCTCGGCCTTGATGAAAGGCAAGATCTACCTATAGATTCATCATGGCCCATTCACATTTTTTTACAAGCAAATAATTAGGGCTGGGCAAAAAAATCGGTTTTTCGATTAATCGTTTTTTTAAATGTGGTCGATTCAAAATCGATTCTCAACGGCCACGAATCGAATTTTTCCATATTCAGGGCTCGCGGTGCTGCGTCTTCTCACTCTGCACAAGGCAAGCGTCAAGCGCTGCAGGCGTCGATACACACTCGTGTTTAGGAGTCGGGACATGATTCACTTGCACAATCGGGCCAGCATTGCATCGTAACTAACGTTTATCATTTTCAAGTCTTTTTTCAAGCAATTTTAAACTATCCTGTGCTCGCGCACTCGCGCATGTTTTTCATTGCGTGCACATACTGTAAAGCCTAAATCCGCCTCACAAACAGGTCGCCAGTAACAAAAGTTATTTTTCGTGGATTATATCGCTTTAACAGTTAAAAACACGCAAAATTATGTCAAAACTCTGGTCTTGGTGAGTAACCTCGTAAAGACAGTCGGTTATGTCTTAAATAAGCATAAAACGCGTGTGACAGACAGTATAATGAAACAGTAATGGATCCGTGCACTAGTTCTTAAAGTGAACGCAGCCATATTATGTGTCTGTCATTAATTTTGTTGTCAAAACAACATAATATAGCATTAATTGTAAGGAATCAGATTTAATAGCCTATGTATTTAATTCAGTCAGGACTAAAAGACTATCCAGTGTTATTTTACATTGGATTACTTTATTCAGTTTCTGTAGTATTTCTGACCTACCCAAAAACTTTTCTTTTTATGTCTCTTTATTTGTGTCTTTAGGCCTATTCTAATGTATTTATTTGTGCTACTTTTTTCAATTTAATACAAAGAATGAAATCAAGCTTCCATGTGTTGCATAAACTCTTAACAAAAAAAATTACCCCATTGTAAAAACAAACATTTAGGTGAGATCAATGTAATAGAAAATTGTCTAAAAAATTATAACTGATATTTAGACTGAAATGTGTATTACATCTATATTCATTATAGTCGAATCGAGAATCGAAATCGAATCGAGAATCTAAATCGAATCGAACTGTGAGCTTGTGAATCGAAATCGAATCGAATTTGAACATCTGAATCGATACCCAGCCCTACAAATAAGCCATTTCCGATACCAGCTGCCGTTTTTATTGTTCTTTTTCTTTGTTTTAGCAAATTTATTTTGTTGTTAATTTGCTCTGTAACAGTCCAAACTGTAGCCATTTGATATTAAGAGTCAACCACTGCATTTTAATCACAATCCAAACAAAGATGCTACACACCTGTCACGATGTGGGTTTGTGTCCTGTCATGTTCTTTGGTTCCCTGTCTTGTTCATTAGTTTTCCCAGGTGTTTCTGATTTTCCCACGCCCCCTTGTTATCCTGTTAGCTCGTTTGTCCCTGATTATTTAAGCCCTGTGTTTCTGCCCTGTCTTGGTGAGTTGTTATATGTTTCAGGATTAACGTGAGTGTTGGTTTCCCAGTGTTAAGATTCTTGTTCCGCGTTCTGAGTTTCTGTTTGAGTTTATTTAAATAAAGCGTGTAAACTGCGTTTGGATCCAGCCTCCTATCTGCCTTCACCGCACCACGTTACAACACCCTAAACAGTTGTTTTTGACTAGTGGTCGACCGATATAACACCAAGGCCGATATATCGCCCGATATTCGGCATTTTTAAAATATCGGCATCTGCCTTTTTCTGATTGGCCGATGTGTTGGAAGCGGGACTTTTATTTTGACGGGCGGCGCCTGATCACACAGCGCTCACTCACATTCTCCGTCTTCATTAGTTTACGATCTTTGTCAGTCATATCTAATACTTTGTTAGACAGAACTGGTAAACAAAGAAAGTAAATGGTATGCGAAAAAGTAAAGCTTTTATATTATTTGTAACAGAAAAGGCAAACAATCAGGCTAAAATAGTTTCTCATGTACCGTCAACATTTAGCAAATGCGCATGTACATCATTTAAACAAATCTCTGAATATCTAATAAACATTTAATTTCACAAACCTTGCAGATTTAATCGACTCCAGCTGTGATATCTTGTGAAGTGTGCATTTGTAGCCGGCATAAACGTGTTCCTGCGAGTGACGGTCGATCCGTGCGAAGCGAGTGAATGCGAACAGATCTGCTTCACAGGAGACGCGATCAAAAAACTTTAAATCCTTCATTTTAAAATATGCTGTGCTATATCCAGTGTCCCAGTGTGTCATATTCATATGGTTTTCACTGTGTGCTGTATGTAAAATTAGCGTTACCTTGTCTTTATTTGAAAAAGTATGATTACCAGTCCGCACGAAATTACCAGATTACTGAGTGCCCTGTTACAGTGTTTACTTCCTTTTTATTCACATATTCATATATTTTTAAGCAATTACTTTTTTTGTGAAAAATACTGTAATAGGATTGCAGATTCAAGAAGTTGCCATCTAAAGTATAAGCATGTTTATTTTAAAGATTTGTTTTCTAATTTATTTCTAATATATTAAATATAGATTAAATAAATATAAAGTATATATATATATAAAAATTTCGTCTTTATACCGGCCACCCTGCTCTCTAAGATATCGGCATCGGCCATCAAAAAAACAATATCAGTCGACCACTGTTTTTGACTTAGAACAAACACAGAATGGTCTGACTTTAGCTTTGTGAAGTTGTTACATAAGACACACCTGCATAAAACAAAAACAGACGGACTGAACGAAAATGCAAAGTCACTCTCTGACAGCAGGTGGCGCTCATGGAAAATTAGTGTTTCTTTGGGCACCACTGTAAAAAAAAAAAAACAGCTGCTGATTTTGGTCACAATTTAAACCTTGATAATGTTTTTTTGTACTTATCTTTCAGTATTTTCGGGAGCTACTGTACCGGGACAGTGATAAAGATCTACCAGTCGATCGCGATAAACGGGTTGGCAACCATTACAGCAATGAATGATGCTTAAAATCTTTCTAAGTGACAAAACATAGTGACAGGACTAGTAACCGTATGGAAACGTCCTACTGGAGCATCGTGTTTTGCAACAAGTGCCACTTAGTTTACAAATTAGTTACATTTTTTCCACAAAATCAAATGAAGAGCAGACTAAATGTGTTTGTTCAATCGAAGCCTAGAGGAATTAAATGAATCGTACCTGTTTGAGCTAAACTTTGTAAATGTCAGCCGTAATCTGATTTGTCTGTTATGTGAGGAGCAAAGCAGCTTAAGTGTGTGAGTGTGAGAGTTTGCCCCATCAGCGTGTTTCCTCAGGTGACACTCGTCTCAGTTGTTCTGGTTTAATGAGTTGCTCAGTTCACACAGATGATGGGCAGTTAACGCAGCCGATGAACCTGATGGCTTGATAGGTTTAGAAAGAATAAACACAAAGAGCTTCTCTAGCCCCAACACGGTTCAGTTTCACTTCCACACGAGGCCATCAGGAGGAATTACACCAGTGCACTTCCTCCTCAACACACTTCTTAAAGGATTAGTTCACTTTCAAATGAAAATCAGATTTACTCACCCTCAAGCCATCCTAGGTGAATATGGCTCAATCAGAAATACAATTAGAGTTATTAAAAAAGCTCTTCCAAACGTTAAAATGGCAGTGAATTGCAACCAACAGATTGAAGCTAAAAAACGTGCATCTATCCATCATAAAAGTGCATCTAACCATCATAAAAGTGCATCTATCCATGATAAAAGTGCATCTATCCATGATAAAAGTGCATCTATCCATCATAAAAGTTCATCTATCCATGATAAAAGTGCATCTATCCATGATAAAAGTGCATCTATCAATCATAAAAGTGCATCTATCCATCATAAAAGTGCATCTAACCATTATAAAAGTGCATCTAAAAGTGCATCTATCCATCATAAAAGTGCATATATTCATCATAAAAGTGCATCTATCCATGATAAAAGTGCATCTATCCATCATAAAAGTGCATCTATCATCATAAAAGTGCATCTATCCATGATAAAAGTGCATATATTCATCATAAAAGTGCATCTATCCATGATAAAAGTGCATCTATCCATCATAAAAGTGCATCTATCCATCATAAAAGTGCATCTATCCATGATAAAAGTGCATATATTCATCATAAAAGTGCATCTATCCATGATAAAAGTGCATCTGTCCATCATAAAAGTGCATCTATCCATCATAAAAGTGCATCCATCCATGATAAAAGTGCATCTATCCATCATAAAAGTGCATCTATCCATCATAAAAGTGCATCTATCCATCATAAAAGTGCATCTATCCATCATAAAAGTGCATCTATCCATCATAAAAGTGCATCTATCCATGATAAAAGTGCATATATTCATCATAAAAGTGCATCTATCCATGATAAAAGTGCATCTATCCATGATAAAAGTGCATCTATCCATCATAAAAGTGCATCTATCCATCATAAAAGTGCATATATTCATCATAAAAGTGCATCTATCCATCATAAAAGTGCATCTATCCATCATAAAAGTGCATCTATCCATCATAAAAGTTCATCTATCCATGATAAAAGTGCATCTATCCATGATAAAAGTGCATCTATCAATCATAAAAGTGCATCTATCCATCATAAAAGTGCATCTAACCATTATAAAAGTGCATCTAAAAGTGCATCTAACCATGATAAAAGTGCATCTATCCATCATAAAAGTGCATCTATCATCATAAAAGTGCATCTATCCATGATAAAAGTGCATATATTCATCATAAAAGTGCATCTATCCATGATAAAAGTGCATCTATCCATCATAAAAGTGCATCTATCCATCATAAAAGTGCATCTATCCATGATAAAAGTGCATATATTCATCATAAAAGTGCATCTATCCATGATAAAAGTGCATCTGTCCATCATAAAAGTGCATCTATCCATCATAAAAGTGCATCCATCCATGATAAAAGTGCATCTATCCATCATAAAAGTGCATCTATCCATCATAAAAGTGCATCTATCCATCATAAAAGTGCATCTATCCATCATAAAAGTGCATCTATCCATCATAAAAGTGCATCTATCCATGATAAAAGTGCATATATTCATCATAAAAGTGCATCTATCCATGATAAAAGTGCATCTATCCATGATAAAAGTGCATCTATCCATCATAAAAGTGCATCTATCCATCATAAAAGTGCATATATTCATCATAAAAGTGCATCTATCCATCATAAAAGTGCATCTATCCATCATAAAAGTGCATCTATCCATCATAAAAGTGCATCTATCCATCATAAAAGTGCATCTAACCATCATAAAAGTGCATCTAAAAGTGCATCTAACCATTATAAAAGTGCATCTAAAAGTGCATCTATCCATCATAAAAGTGCATCTATCCATGATAAAAGTGCATATATTCATCATAAAAGTGCATCTAACCATTATAAAAGTGCAGCTATCCATGATAAAAGTGCATCTGTCCATCATAAAAGTGCATCTGTCCATCATAAAAGTGCATCTATCCATCATAAAAGTGCATCCATCCATGATAAAAGTGCATCTATCAATCATAAAAGTGCATCTATCCATCATAAAAGTGCATCTAACCATTATAAAAGTGCATCTAAAAGTGCATCTATCCATCATAAAAGTGCATATATTCATCATAAAAGTGCATCTATCCATGATAAAAGTGCATATATTCATCATAAAAGTGCATCTAACCATTATAAAAGTGCAGCTATCCATGATAAAAGGGCATCTGTCCATCATAAAAGTGCATCTATCCATCATAAAAGTGCATCTATCCATCATAAAAGTGCATCTATCCATCATAAAAGTGCATCTAACCATTATAAACAAACTCCACACGACTCCAGGGGATTAATAAAGGCCTTCTGAAGCAAAACGATACGTTTGTGTAAGAAAAATATTCATATTTAACATGTTACAAAGTAAAATTCTAGCTTCGGGCCAAACGAACTATCAGCAGTGCGTCGCATCACTCGCATAAGTCGTGCTTTAGACTTAAGTGAAATCCGTATTTGTTTGGCCGGAAGTTAGTTATTTAACTTTAACTTATTTAACTTATTTAACGTTTTAAATATGTTTTTTTTTTTTTATGTGTCTGGAGTGGACATCTGTTTTTAATGATCCTACACGTTTGATTAAACCATTAAAAATATTAGGAGAATATTTTATATATTTTTTAATATTATAAATATGAGGGAAGAACAAAACAAAACTTGGTTAAGGTATTTATCTGACAAAATTATTTGGCAAAAAAAGGGCAAACTACAGCTACAGGTTTTACCATGTAAAAAGAAAATGCATATAAAAACAAAAAGCTACATTGGCTACAACATAATCAGTTATTAATATTTTGTTGGTTCTCTCTTGTTTTTGCACGTGTTCATAATTTCTTTGTATGACAGTCTGGCAAAAATGATTGCGGCACAATTTTTCATGTTTCATTGTGTTATTATCACAAATAAATGAATTGACCTCAAGCACAACTACACGATATACTTACAAAATCTATAGAAAATTTTTAATAATATGTGAAAAAAGGATGAAGATATACATTTTCCTAGGCTGGACATCTCTTTTGGCCACTACTGTATGTTTAGTATAAAGCAATCCTTTTCACAAGACTTGGATTAAATATGGATTTGTTTTACAGTTCCTTTATAATATTTCTAAAGTCTTGGTTACCTAGAGGGGCAAAAACCTCTCCGGTTTCATTTCAAATATCTTAATTGGTGTTTTGAAGATTAACCAAAGTCTTATGGGTTTGAAAGCTGAATAATGAGCTGCTATATTAAAGAACTTGAATTTGCCTCATATTTGATGAAGTTTGCATCATTTTCCCGTTTATTACTGTAAAGCTGCTTTGAAAAAGCCTTTATTGTTTCCACCTTATTTGGTAACACAGAAATAAGTTGTTTTCTGTGAATGTGCGAGACTTTAATTCCAATAGCTGCTATATGAGAATAACTAGAAGAACAGTATTATGAGTATTATGAAAATACATTCAAATATTATGATGTAGAAATAAAGGTGACTTGACTTGAAATGACACGAGGGATGACCGGATTTAAATGTTCGGTAACACTTTATTTTACAGTGTCCTTGTTACATATGTTACATGTACTTACCATAGTAATAACAGTAAATTATGCATAATTACATGCAACTAACCCTCAACCAAACCCTAACCCTATAGTAAGTACATGTAGTTAATATTACTCAGTATAATTACACTGTAACAATGACACCTTCACGTAATTTCCGAGTGAACTATCCCTGTAAAGAAGAGGTCAGTTTGGGCTGTGCATGAGTAATCAGTGCAGTATTTTGAGGGGAAGCCAGAGGTACGAGAAGCCCTCGCTTGGACTCAGTGTCCTTAGATGCTAATGAGATTATCATGGGGAGGAGTCGGGGTTAGCGGCGGCCGCTTGAAGACGTCTGTCTCTGCGTGTGGAAGGGGAGGAGATTGTGCGACTCAGACCGAGTCTAGGAAGCACTTGCACATCTCAAGACGAGGCTTCAGTTTAGACGTACCGATGGACCGTACGGGTCACTTCATCTCTCCCTTCCAGGCCGTAACCAGAGGCATGAAACGAAAGCGCCTGCTCAAATCCTACAGGTACAGAGCGGCTCAGAAACTCTTACATGCACACTGATGTCACGGGGAGATAAGCTTGCTGTGCTGAACTCAAGTGTTTTTCTGTGGTGAGCTGGCAGAAGTTGTGGCTGCTTTGCTGTGAAGTTTGTAGTTTGCAGTGAAGATTTCTGTATATCTCGTTGTCAGATTCTCTTTATTCCCTCGTATTTGCAGTGAAATGTCATTCTGCATTCGGGGAATATGTACATAAAGTTAGAGAGGACAGGTGTACTCATGGCTTGCATAAATATTACTTGCAATACTTTACTGATTCCAGCTTGTTGCCTGAGATGATGAGGAAAAAAGGATTCATATTAGCCTGTCAAATTTGGTAATACTTTATTTTACAGTGTTATATATGTTACATGTACTTACCATAGTAATAACAATAAATTATGCATAATTACATGCAGCTAACCCACAACCAAACCCTAACCCTATAGTAAGTACATGTAGTTGCTTTATATTACTCAGTACTTAAATATATAATTACACTGAATGACACCTTAAATAAAGGGTAACCTCAAATTTTTATCCTTTGTTTTTAGTTATAATAAAAAAAATATATATAATATTAAATTTAATGAATTGCTATTTTTTTTTGTAGCTATATATATGTATTTACGGTATTGTTCAAAGGTTTGGGATTTGTAAGATAATGTTTATGTTTTTTGAAAGAAGTCTCTTTATTTGATCAAAAATACAGTGTAATATTAATTAATAATAGTGAAATATTAATTACAATTTAAAATAACTGTTTTCTATTGCAATATATTTTAAAATATAATTTATTCCTAGCATACACTTGAGTATTTTCTGCATTTACTGTCACAGCACGTCAGATTAGGATGTGGGAAATTGTGCGATATTCATTTTGAAAGAGGAAACTGGTTTTGGCCCGGTACGTTGATAAACTGCCCTGATACTTCTTTTTTTCAGTTTCCTTCTCAAGAAAACCTCAAGTGTTACACCAAAGATGTTATTGATGAAACGCCTTTTCTTTTGCATTGACGCACATCTCACATTTAAGACCAGTTACAGGTTCTCACGCATTCGATTCTGGATAAAAGGAGAATCACGTGATTCTCACACGATTCTTATCAGACAGCTAAACAAAATAACATGTCATTTACTAGAAGTTCTGACAAAATGTGAATTCGCCTTTGGCTAAGCCACACCCTAGAATGTAGATTGACCAATCACAGCGCAGCCAAGAACGAGCTCCCACAGAGGTCCGACACTTTTCACAGCGCTCCATTGACTTTAACACAGGCGTCTCATATTTTTGGTCTCGGCAGGCTATTACCGTCGTAGTTTTATCAAAAATATGGTTAAACGTTGTGCCTGGGGCATTTGTAACACAGATACGCGTTTCCCAGAGAGGTTGGAGGGGGGTGTGCGTTTTTTTCCCTTCCCAAACCGAAGTCAAATCCTGATAAGTGTCGTCTAGCACACGCTGCTAATAAATACAACATTATACTCGCGTAGTCCGTTTGCTTTGTAATAACGATTATAGAAGTGAATAGAGACCTATCCAGCTTTGCATGAACAGTGTTGCTCCTTGATATTGTGAGTCCCAGCCTCCGTCTCCATTAGTAGGATATGCGGTGGGTCATTTTTTCACTGTGACCGGTATGCTTTTGCCTCTATTTGGATGCCTTGTTGTTCCTTGCGTTTATGTCGTGAATATAGCCTTCGAACGTATATTGCAGCCCCTTTTGCCTACTTCTATCGGACACTTTATTTGCTGCTTTATAAAAGTTTGATCAAATTTCAGCAGGAAGAGCCGTCACAGCATAAGCCATGTGGATACCAGAGCCCAGATGAAGTTTGTTTGTCGGACGTAGCAACAGTAACTAATGGGGGGCGGGGCTTAGCCAAAGGCGAATTGCTGCAGTCTATTTAAAAAAGTTTAATTAGAGTGAATTATTTAAAAAGAAATGTTGAATGAATGATTCAATGACTCACTCATAAAGATGTACTTTCACTACTGGATGATTCAGTGTTTTTGAACAAACCTCGAATGATTCAAATACAAACACATGTTTTAACAGTCACTTGTCGCCACCTACTGGTGTAACAATACAATCCTTATTTGAAGCATCAAGTTACTTTCAAAAGGTGATTTGCTCTATTTTGATCATTACCGTAGACATCAGTGTTTATATCTGAACTATAAAGTTTTATCCCAGTTCTTCTGTGATAATCTGAATACTTGTCACACAGAAATAATGACACTGTGAGGCTGAAAAGCGGCAGAGCAAACACTGATCTGAATGTTCGCTGTGATTCAGTCAAAGGTTTAAAAGACAAGTCTGCATCGTTGTCATTTAGGAATGAGATCGCGTGGGTGTCTGAATCAAAATCTCGATCTTTTAATGATTAATCGTGCATCTTCAGACGGCTAGTTCTGATAAATAATGTCTAATAAATATATGGCAGATTATTATCATCATTATAGTTTGTCAAATTCCTCCCACTGATGAAACTGTGCAGATTTATGATCTCCATCTTGTCCACCAGAGGGCCTCGTACTGTGCTCCTGCAGATCTTCATTTGTTGAGTTCTGCTGAGGCTTTGCAGAAAGATCAGAAAAGCTTAATGCCTTTAGATGGACATTGCACATGTACTTCCTTCACCTCGTTGCAAGAAAACATCCGTGTTCATGTGAAAGCTTGCCCTGTCCGGCAGAAATGATGATCCAAGTGATGTGTGTCGTCAGAATGTCATGAGACGCTGTGCTAATACTGTGCACACCATTCTCCATCAGCTCACAATGAGTTTGGTTATTCTCAGTACAGCTGAAGGAGATTTCTGCACATCTTCCCTGTAACACAACTGCTCGCTTCCAGGAAATGTGATATTGTTCTAATCACAGCGATGTTAAAACATGTTTCCAAGAACGATCAGAAGGCAGTGAATGGAAAAGATTTTATCAAGAATTTGTCCTTTTATGACTATCAGTCATGCAGACGACATTAGCGTGACGTAAAATGAGTTTGCGTTTAATTAGGCTGGCAGAAGACCTGATTATTCCTTCTATCACACAAGTGGCTGTAGATAATAAAAAATAATGCTTTTCTTACTTAGTATTTTTGTCTTGTTTCCAGTCCAAATATCGAAAAATTCTTGCATTTACTAGATGAATAAAATGACAAGATATTATGTCCGGTTTTCCGGGGGAATTCATCGAAATTAAGTGAGTTTTTGCTTATAAAAAGCTAAATTATCTGCCAATGGTGTAAGAAAATCTTAATTCAAACAGAAACTAGATTATTTTTCTTACCCCTTTGGCAGTTAATTTTGCGTTCACTTTAAAAAAAACTTTTGCTGATAATTTACTCACCCCCATGCCATCCAAGATGTCTTTCTTTCTTCAGTCGAAAAGAAATTAAGGTTTTTGATGAAAAATTCCAGGATTTTTCTCCATATAATGCACTTTGCTGGGCACCAAACGGTTCAAGGTCCAAAAGACAGTTTCAGTGCAAACTACAAACTGTTCAAATGTCTTTAAACGTCACCAGACGATGAATAAGGGTCTTATCAAGCGAAACGATCGCTCACTTAAAAAAGAAATAACAAAGTTTAAGTTTTATAAGCTCAAATGCTCGCCTTGCTCTGTTCTGTGTGACTCTCCTGTTCGAACTCGTTCATCAAATTGAAAGAATCTTTTTCCGAGTCAATTCGTTTATTTCGTTCGTTAAATGAACCAAATGACTCGAAAAAAGATTTGTTCATTTTGATGAACGAGTTCGAACAGGAGAGTCACGAACGTGCATCACAGAACAGAGCAAGGCGAGCATTTGACTTTATTAAACTTAAACTTTGTTATTTATTTTTGAAATGATCGATCGTTTCGCTTGATAAGACCCTTATTCATCGTCTGGAATCGTTTAAAGCCCTTTGAACAGTTTGTAGTTTGCACTGAAACTGTCTTTTGGACCTTGAACCGTTTGGTGCCCAGCAAAGTGCATTATATGGAGAAAAATCCTGGAATGTTTTCATCAAAAACCTTAATTTCTTTTCGACTGAAGAAAGAAAGACATGGACATCTTGGATGACATGGGGGTGAGTAAATTATCAGCAAAAGTTTTTTTTAAAGTGAACTAGCCCTTTAATATCTTATGTAATTTTACAACTTTAGTAAATGCATCTTGATTTAAGAAAAGTTTGATATTTGGACTGGAAACAAGAGAAAAATACATTTAGTGCAGTGCAGGCTTGTGTTTGCGTGATCATCATGATCGGTCACACCTCTGCTCTGCTAATTGCTTTAATTAAAAGCGCGTGTCTGCTAGGAACCCGAGTGGACTGTAGTGACGGATGGAGGGGCTCGTGTGGAAGTGCAAGTCTCAGCCTAAATCCTCCGAAGTTACACACGACTTCATGGATCAGTAAGTCTTTTTATTAGATCAGATACGGTCTGCTGGGCAATATCACTCACACACACTCACATGTAAGGAAATTCAATTGCATTCCCATGTCTAAGAGTGCCAGTAAGAGCATCTCGAGCTCAGCGTTGAGGAAGTTGAAGTGTGCAGTAAAGCACATCATGCAGAATACAGACACACTCCTACAAATAAAGGACCTAAAAGGGTTGTGCAGCTTGACGTCATACGTGAACCACAAAAGTGCCACAAACTTTTTCTTGGTAACACTTAACTTGAAGGGGTGTGCATAAGACTGACATGACACCTTCATAAACATGACATGACATATGAGGTTTTATGCATGTTTATGACAACTGTCATTAAGTGTCATTCGCTCAATTATGACATTTTTAATGCAAATATGACATTGTTTGAGATAAACTTGACATAAACCAATACATCATAACCTGTCAGTGTCTTTGTCATGACTACTTGATATTACCAAGACAACATAAATTGTCATTGATATGTCATAAACATGACATAGCAGATTCATTATCAAACTTAAGAAACCCCTTAGCTTTATGGGTTAACATTACATTAAACTGTCATGTGGTTGGTTTTGACATTGGCTGTCATGAGGCATTATAACTGTGTCATGAATATTTTTCTTGACCTCAACTACAGTGGTACAAATCTAATTTGTCATTAACATGTTATAATGGCCCACATGACAGCCAATGTCAAAACCAACCGCCTGACTAATGTTAACCCATAAAGCTAAGTGGTGATAATTAATCTGCTATGTCATGTTTATGACATATTTTGACAATTTATGTTGTCCTGGTAATGTCAAGTAGTCATTACCAAGACACTGACAGGTTATGATGTATTGGTTTATGTCAAGTTGTCATAACAAAGACATCTCAAACCATGTCATATTTGCATTAAAAATGTCATAATTGAGCGAATGACACTTAACCCTCTGGGGACCAAGAACGCGCCCGCGCGTTTTGCTGTTTTTTTTTTCACATAGCAGCAACATAGACTTAAAATACTCCGTCATTTATGGTCATATAAATAAAATCAATACATGATTATAAACTATAGAGGGTCTTCTTTTTTTGTGTACACTCACATTAACATCAAAACCTTGTGGTTTTTTTAAAATAAATAAAATAAACAGGGTGCGCTTTCAGCTCACTCTGTCTCCGCAAAAATCTTTCTTGAAACATGTCTGGAAAATGAACTGAAACTCCGCTAATACTTATCACACAAACATGAAACATACGCCTAAAGAACGCTTTAAATTTCTACTTTTAAATAAAACAATTCACATTTAAAACAAATATTCTCCTGCAATGTAATCTGTCTGAAACTAAAGAGAAGTACAGTTTCTCCTGTCTCGGCTCATTATCGTTAATTTGTTCACACCCACTCGCAGAGCGCGCTATTCATAAGATAATGTGTTGAGGAGGCCATATGCAAAATAGATAAACGCCCCCAGGCAAATGCTGTAAACGCACTATATTTTTTAGTCAGATTAAGATTCGTCTTGCGCGGCTATGAGGAATAATCCTGGGACATTTAATACTGAAGTGCTGGTTTATTTTCACTTCGAGGAGGAGCAACAGATTCAGCTGAGAACTGTAAGTGTTTTATGGCTGTGCTTTGTTCTAATCGCGATATAGAATAACGTTAGTGTCTGTAAACGGAAAAATAGCATACTGTGAATCATGTTTCTCTCTGTGTGTGTGTGTAAATGAATGAATGAACGCACAGATACGCACTGTTACAGACGAAATAAAAGACAAAATTTCGTTGACTAGTTTTGGATAAAGTTTTTCAAATCAAATACGCTTCAAAATAAAGACATCAGCTTTTGTTAGGAGTTTCTGGGGATAGAAGTGTCCAGACGTATGCACCCTGTATTTTAAAGAAGAACATTTAATTATTTGCGATACATTATTCATTCACAAAGAATTCAGGGACATTATTCACGTCCCTAAAGGTTAGAGTTTTCCTCATTTTTTAATTAAGGCATTAAGATTTTTTTATTCCTCTTTTTAGTCAACTTTAGCATGGGTGTGTTCTCTTCTAATTCTAAGCAGTGTGTGTGTGTATATATATATATATATATAGCCTATAATTAAAAAGCTATTTTAACCAGAAAAATCTACAATGCATGCCCAAAGTCGTGCAGCCGTATAGTTTCTCTTGATATCAGTCCTGCTGACTTCAACATTCACAGGAGACTGTAATGAAAAATCAAACACCTTGGAAATGACAGGTATGTACTATGTTTCAGGAATGGGACAATGCTGTGTGACTGTGTAAGCCTCTGTATTTAGATCAGTGTGTTTACTAATGTGCTTTTTTGTCCTTTGTTGTGTATCTTTGGATTATGTTGTGTTGTAAATAAATCCAAACAATCTAAAAGCCAATCTTTTTTAAATCTCCTCATTCTTTGTGCAAAGCTCCTCTAATGATATGGCCTGATAGCACCTAATAGGGCCATTAGGGGAGGGTCTTTGTCTTTCTCAGGTGTGAAATGCCATACATATTAATGAGAGATCACGCCTCCTTGCATAAAGCTTTCTCAAACAAAACACGTCATACACATTATAAAATACTTTATTGACTTATCTGAATGAGTAGTCAGGATGATTCTCACATAGTTTTGGAGCAAATATTCTAGACTATGTGATACAATTTTCAAAAGTCTTGTGAAGAAATAATCAATATGTGTTTTGTGGCCTTTTTTCAGAAACTTTTATTTTTAAGTTTTTCAATAACCATGCATAAATAATATTCTCTCAAAAATACAAACATGTACATACATGTTGCTCAAATATTATGGTAGCCCCGTTTGTGCTATATAGAGTGAATTTACACCTTTGCCATTAACATGTTTATAAATAACTGAAAATAGCACAAATGTCAGTGCATGTCAAAACATCCCAAGGGCCCCAAAAAACCCTTGGTCCCCAGAGGGTTAATGACAGTTGTCATAAACATGCATAAACCCTACTTCATATTCATGAAGGTGTCATGTCAGTCTTATGCACACCCCTTCAAGTAAAGTGTTACCATTTTGGTAACACTTTACTTAAAGTCTTTATGTATGATGCATTATAAAAGTATTTTAATGCATCAATTATGCCTTGTACTGCACCTGATAATGCATTGTATGATTTTATGAATAATTGTTCTATTCATTTTTACACTTAAAGTATAATGCATTAAAACACATGACAAACAACCAATTTTAGAATCTGCAAATATTATGAAGCATTTTAAGTTGGGTTACAATTATTTATGAAAATATGTAATGCATTATAAAGTAGATTATGAATACCTTTATAATGCATTATACATAACCAACATACCCCCCCCCCCCCCCTCAATTCTCACTTTTTTCCCTCAGATTTGAGCTATTGTGAGTTATAAAGTCTGAATTGTGAGATATAAACTCACAACTCTGAGGAAAAATTCTGAATTGCTAAATATAAACTCAATTGTGAGTTATAAATTCAGAATTGTGAGATAGAAAGTCAAAGTTACATTTTTATTTTTTATTCTATGGTGAAATTAAGCTTTCATTTGAGCTGATGAATCCTGTGCATTAAGACTAGGAACATAGATTGAAAACAAAGCCATTCAAGCTTTCAGAAACACCTCCATATCTCCTGAGTCCTGTCAAGAGCATCACACACACTCATCGCTTTCCCATGGAGAGGCTCGTTCTCTCTCACACTCCTTCCTTTTTTATACTGGCAAATCTCCTCTCACATGGAACCACATACAACACCTCAGCAACCAAATAGCAAAACCCTAGCAACCACCCTGGCATTATGGGAATCATCCCCAGATGTTTTTCCTGAAATTCCATGAGCTTTAGATCATTTAGTCTGGGAAGAATTTGATGGGAAATGTTTTCATTTTGAAAGATCTGACTTTTGATCTGTGTTATTTATACTATTATAATATTTAGTCATTTTTTAATTAACTTTCATTTATATAAATTCATTTTTATTTATTTGATGTGCTTTGATCATTTTTATTCTGCTTTTTATATTTCTATTTTAACTTTAATTAATTGTAGTACTTTTTTTCAGTTATGGCGCTTTTTTCTATTACCAGTACCAGCTCGACTCGACTCGACTCGACTCGGCTCGGCTCGGCTCGCTTTTGCTCCGTTTTCCATTGCAGAAAGTACCGCCACAAATAGTACCCGGTCGTCATAGCGACGCCTTTCGTTCCTCGTTGCCCCATCAAGCTCTCGCTGGATCCTCTCTTCGGCAACCAAACAAAGGAAAGTCTGCACCTCCTCGTTTGACCACGGCGTATTCTTCTGAGTTGCCATAATAATAGTAGTAAGTTTAGTAACTATCTCTTAGCCTGGTAATACCAGACTCTGCTACTTCACTTTGCTTCGTAGACCGAGTCTGGAATGGCATAATAGAGAAGTGTTTTCTCTCTCGCTAGGGGGCGCTTGTCTGAAGTTTAAAATCATTGGTTACCCGTAAGCCAATCAGATAAGTTTATATATGACGTATGTTATGCGCCGACACAGCCGCATCGAACCACAGACATCATGCATCGAACTTCCACTGTAAACCTGCTGTGAACACTTGATGATGCGAGCGAAAGAGTGAACATGGCTGTAAACGACTTTCGCAGATTATGCGAAGTTAATCTACGCATCCACGGTACAATCAGGGCCTCTAAACTGATATTTGACAGTTGAGAGAAACAAGAAAATATTTGCAGCCAACTGTCAAAGTTAGGATTAGTTCTGTTAAACACAGCTCTCTGTTCATCTCGAGTCTGTCGGAAATGCTGCAACTTAATTGCAAGATTACAGCATGTCATGGCAATATTTAAGACCTGGAAAAGAAAGGAGACACTGACCTGTCAAAAGGCTCCCCAGTTTCTCGCTGACGATCGGTAATCGTTGATAAATTAAACTTTTCCCAAAGGGAGTAGGGCCACAACATCACCTCCATTCAAAATGTTTAATACACACTCTTCTTGTTCGGGCTTCAGTTTGCTAATGCCGGGAATATTCTCCACAACAGAGCGAATTGCATCCGCGTCTCCATATCCGCGGTCGTTTTCGATTTCCCTAACCTAAAATACAATCTTAAACTCGGCGCTTAGCGTCTACGTCACAGCTTTCAGCCCGCCCTCTGTTCGTTGATTGGCCGGCTGTTTTCAGGCCGGAGGAAAACGGATAGATAGGCCGCTGTCTCAGACTGAGTGCAGAAGCGAAATGAAATTGAGCGGAAGTACAAAGTCTGACGTAGTCAGGCTAACTATCTCTGGCCAAACTATTTAAAAATGGCGGGGTTATTCTGGATACTCCATCTGGCGCGTGCAATGATGATGCAGTGAATAGTGACGGTTCTCTCTGACCAATCAGCAGTCGGCATTGTTTTCACGTCACATTTTAGTATCGCCTCAGAACCTCGCCGGACGTGGTACGAAAAAAGTGCTGGTATTGTGTAGTGGAAAAGCGCCATTAGTTGCCAATGCAATATTTCTAATTTTCATTTAAAAAAATTTGTCTAATAATTATATTTAGTTATTTCTGCTTTATTTCAGTTACCGTAAACTGTGTAAATAGTTTACCTTTAGTTAACAAAAGCACTGTTTGTCTTGTTCCATCTTTCCTTTATTTATAAAGCACTTTACAACCACTTTACGTATCAAAGTGCTGTACGATCATGAACATAAAAACAAACATATCAACACCCCTAATTAAAAGCCAAAGATTACAAATCGGCTTTTAGCTGAGCTTTCAAACTAGAAGTACTAGTGGCGACTCAAATTGGTGTCTTAATTGATATTTTGATATGAGTAAATCTGAGCAGAGTTTGAGTCTTTTCCTAAACTCTATTGGAGGCATGTGACGTCTTTAGTCAGGAGAAACGTGAGGTCTCAATTTGCTGTCTTGGAGAATGAATTGAGATGCTAAAGAGATCTCATTGTGTTTTCTCTCTCCCTTGAGTGATGTTCTTCTTGTCTTATCATAGTTAGCGTGTGTGTGTGTGTGTGTGTGTCTTTGAGAAGTGGGCTCTGACGCTGTCACCAGCTGCATTTCCACCCCCTCCGCTCCCTCAAGCCGTCCGCTCTGGTTCCCTCACTGAGATACGGCACACACACACACACTCACACAGGACCCTGAGGGTTTATCCCTCCACACACACACACACACACACACACTACCACTGCTAGGCCACTGCTAGGACTAGAAACGTGATATTCACTCCGGCTTACTTCCCCTGCAGACACAGAGAGACTCAGAGACACATAGTTTGAGCACAGATCTGGATTATCTGGAGAACATGTCCATCACGGAGAAGGACAGACTTTGACGAGGTCTAGAGAAAACCGAGAGATATTTCGCCATGAGTATCGTTATGAAACCGCGCTCGCGCTCCACCAGCTCTCTCAGGAACACGGAGGGAATCTGGTAAAGTTTTACTCGATCTCGCTTTCACAGGCATGCATTCAGACCCGGCTCACTGTTCACTGAGGATAGTGTCTGCTCATAGTGTGCTATCTACCACAGATCTGCTTTGTATTAATATTAAATATAGTTATACTTTGGTATGCACCCACATAGACTGATACTGATAGCTAATTATTCTTGGCTAATGAAAGCGTATTAATCTGACTGAAGATGTTTTTAAAGCTGTTTTAGATCAAAACTATATATATGTGTGTGTGTGTGTGTGTGTGTGGTTGACAATTTAAATATATATATATTCAAAAGTATTTTACATATTTGTATGTGTTTTTAGTAGTATCTAAATTATTTTATAATTAAAGAATATTATATATATATATGTGTGTGTGTGTAATTCAAAAGTATTTTACATATTTTTTCAGATTTTTAATAGTATCTAATATATCCATCTATATTTTACACTATATATATATATATACTGTATATATATATATATGTATGTGTGTGTGTGTGTGTGTGTGTGCATGTGTGTGTAAGTATTTTATATGCAAATAGTCACAGTTTGATTATTAATCACTACTTTTTGTGCTTATGACTCTATGTTCCTATAAAATGGTTGAATGTTTAGTCAACATGAAACCCATTTTAACTTTTGTAACCTATTTCTGAGTAAAACAGGATAATTAACAAGAACAAATGTAGGACGGGACCTGTTCGGTCTCTGTTTGAGATCTGGAATTGACTGCGTTGTAAAAAGTGGGCGTTAAATACCAGAAAGGAGTCGAGTTAAAAAAAACAGTGTTTGGTGACGTCAGCCGAAAAGGAAAGTTTTAGCAAGTCAAAGCAAGGCACAGTTTTATATGGGATAACATGCACTAATGAATCGTTCACAATAATGTCATTTCCAGTTGACCACTGCTAGTCTTTTGTACGAGTCTAGTGTGTTTGTTGTTGGCTGACATCACTGTGGTGTAAAAATATCTGTGCCCATAGAAAGATGTGAATCTTTTCCCAGCGTTGACCACTGGTCCTTCGTTCTTTCATAATCCTGTCGGTCGGGAGCTTGAGTCAGATTTCAGATGTGCCTTTGGAGACCATTCACAACACACGAGACAACAATAGCTCACGCATTCCACCACCAGAATAACCAACAGTTATTATCCTGCAAAAACAATAAGCATCATTATTGCAGGATAATAATCGTTCACTGAAACAGTAAGCTGACTTTTCAACTCTGAGTGTGTTTCAGGAGCATATTAAAGAGCAGATGCCCCAGTACGCTCCAGTGCTCGTCTCTTTCTCCTCTCGGCTCACACCGTCAGCTCTGACCTGGAAACGCTGGGAAACGCTCGTGGCACGTCACCAAACCTCTTTCTCCTGCCTGCCATCTATCCAGGGACGACCTCTGCCAAAATAGGCCAAGGGCATCTCTCTTTCCCTCTCTCTCTTCCCATGCGTCTTCGGCACCTTTATAAATAAACTCATTGTCGTGTGTATGCGTGCAGTCGGCGGTCAGGGCGTTAGAGAGGGCATCTCTCGGGCCCCTGTGGTGCGTCAGGCTCTCAGAGACGGGGCCCGGCGGACTGATACCTGCCAGCGAACCCCACGTGACTGTAAACACACGAGATGCAGCTGTTCTGTGACGTGTGTGTCACGTGATGAGCGAGCGTGTGTGATGTTAAGCCTTCGGCGTGATGTCTGGTGAAGCAGATCGGATGTGTCAGCTCGGCCTCAAGAGTGTGTTGTTCTGCTGTATGTGTGACGGTTTCCATTCCACTGCGCTACTTTTACATTGTTTTTCAATGTAAACGCATTAGACCGACGCGTTTGACCGCTTTGACATGGCATTCTCAAGGTAAAAGAAGTAAAAACTGCACTTTTTTCCTATCCACTGACTGCGTCTCGCATTTTTTACGTCAAAAAGAGTGTCTTGTTGGGTTTTATTATGCTTTATATTACATTTAAAGTGACGGTTCACCATCAAAATGGAAGTTGTCATCATTTATTTATTGTGTTATAAGTCACACCTGACTATAAGTTGCACTGGGTCAAAATTGCATTGTTGAGAGAGAAAAAAGAGAGAAAAATGTGCTGAATAGTTTTAGTTAACGATAATAACCGTGGTTGCATCAGTTTATAAGTCACATTTTAGTATTACATTCAGAAATAATGTGAAAATAACTGGTAAATAAAAACTTAAATGAATAAACTCGGGCTCATGAACCGCATTCAGAACAAAGTTGCAACACGTTTCAGATTATAAAAAAAAAACCCACAACTAAAAAAAAAAAAAAAAAAAAATCTACAAAATACCTGTTCCAAAGAAAAATGTAAATGTCACGTGTTTGAAACTGCATGTCACGGAGTACATTTTGGGGTGATCTGTCTCTTTAAGAACGTTGCATTGTGATTTTTCATTCATAAATATCCCCATAGATATACACTGGTGATGCTTTTGCAATTTAAAGATGACATGAAACCAGAATTCAGCCTGTTTACTTTATAAATAAATTCATTCGAGCATGTTAACGTAAAAAAGAAAAGAAAAAAAAACGTTTTCATAATCTCTCATTACAATATAACAACTTTTCCACTGATGTGGCCAAGGGCCTGAGGTTGTAAAAAAATGACATTGACCAATAATATCACAGATGGCATGTTTTACTTTTCACAGTCTAATCAGATCTGAAGGATAAAAATCTGCTTTCTCTAGGAAAAGCTTCGTATTATTGACCTTAGACGCGTTGTGAGTGATGCTTCATGTAAATGTTTGTGGTTAATGTGCCTAAACAAATGTTCATCTAATATCCTTTAGTACTCGATTTTCTTTCCCAATCCAGACCACTTTGACGTTTAGTGTGCATTCCCATGGTGACTGTCCAAGATAAACAGGTTTGAGTGTATTGGCACAGTGTTGCGGGTCGGTTATTAAAGTGGACGGTGAAGTAATACGGTATATCCGTTCTGTCCCTCCAGCTCTCCTCTGGAGGTCATATCACAGTACACTTCTCCTACAGTATCGGCTAAAGCTCAGGTGTCTTTACACACACGTGCGGTCTCACACTTATACAGAAGTGCATTAGGACGATAACCTGCTAATGGAACTAGTGTAATACTTCTGCTTTAGTCACAAATCTGAGGTCAAAACAGGCCAAATCCCACAGAAGTGCAGAGCACGTCCCAGTGCGGGAGAAACGTCCGACGGAGAAGCTAAAAGCAGTGAGTTTTCCAGTCTCCCCAATGTCTCATTTGCCGTGCGTCACTAGACATCAGGAGGTTTACTTGTGATGTTCACCATGCTGGTGCATTTGAGAGTCCCTGACCTCTTATTTTTCTCATATTAAATGAGCAAATGTTTGGTGTTACATTGCAGAACACAGATTGTCACACAGATTAGGGTTTAGTTGAGCCGTGACGTGAGGGGGAAGGCGTCTAACTCGAAGCAAAGTCTTTTCAGGACTTCACACTCATTGATTTATGCGTCTCTCTTCAAGGTCAGTCAGTCAGAGCTTTTAGGATCATCAGGATTGCAGAACAGAGTTTGAATCAGGGTTGCAAACAGGCTTGCAGAATGGCAAGGAAGTAAAATGAAAAACGATTTAAATAAAACTCATATAACTGTACCTTGTCACATACTTTGAATCTTAACTTTTTAATACTTTTGAAGAAATTTTAGGTAGAGATAGATGGATAGATAGACAGACAAACAGGCCGATGATAGAGAGATAGATTCATTGTTTTTAATAATATCTTGTCTCAACCACAGCGATGCAAATGTGGCCGAAGTGTAAAACAAGGGAAGGAAGAGAAGTGTCTTTAGACCTCAAAACAAGTCTTTCAAAACATTCTGGTGTCGAAGCTTTAAGGACGAGGAAAGAGCTTAAACTCTGAGATCAAGTGACTCGATCCTGAGTAGAGGACGAGTTCTCACTGTATCAAACCATTAATCTGCGCTTCAGCAAACCTGTGTACATTATAACAAATAACTAAACCTGTGTACATTAGTAACACATAAACCTGTGTACATTAGTAACACATAAACCTGTGTACATTAGTAACACATAAACCTGTGTACATTAGTAACACATAAACCTGTGTACATTAGTAACACATAAACCTGTGTACATTAGTAACACATAAACCTGTGTACATTAGTAACACATAAACCTGTGTACATTAGTAACACATAAACCTGTGTACATTAGTAACACATAAGCCTGTGTACATTAGTAACCCATAAGCCTGTGTACATAGTAACACATAAACCTGTGTACATTAGTAACACATAAACCTGTGTACATTAGTAACACATAAACCTGTGTACATTAGTAACACATAAACCTGTGTACATTAGTAACACATAAACCTGTGTACATTAGTAACACATAAACCTGTGTACATTAGTAACACATAAACCTGTGTACTTTAGTAACACATAAGCCTGTGTACATTAGTAACACATAAACCTGTGTACATTAGTAACACATAAACCTGTGTACATTAGTGACACATAAACCTGTGTACATTAGTAACACATAAACCTGTGTACATTAGTAACACATAAACCTGTGTACATTAGTAACACATAAACCTGTGTACATTAGTAACACATAAGCCTGTGTACATTAGTAACACATAAACCTGTGTACATTAGTAACACATAAGCCTGTGTACATTAGTAACACATAAGCCTGTGTACATTACTAACACATAAACCTGTGTACATTAGTAACCCATAAGCCTGTGTACATTAGTAACACATAAACCTGTGTACATTAGTAACACATAAACCTGTGTACTTTAGTAACACATAAGCCTGTGTACATTAGTAACACATAAACCTGTGTACATTAGTAACACATAAACCTGTGTACATTAGTGACACATAAACCTGTGTACATTAGTAACACATAAACCTGTGTACATTAGTAACACATAAACCTGTGTACATTAGTAACACATAAACCTGTGTACATTAGTAACACATAAGCCTGTGTACATTAGTAACACATAAACCTGTGTACATTAGTGACACATAAGCCTGTGTACATTAGTAACACATAAGCCTGTGTACATTAGTAACACATAAACCTGTGTACATTAGTAACCCATAAGCCTGTGTACATTAGTAACACATAAGCCTGTGTACATTAGTAACACATAAACCTGTGTACATTAGTAACACATAAGCCTGTGTACATTAGTAACACATAAACCTGTGTACATTAGTAACACATAAGCCTGTGTACTTTAGTAACACATAAGCCTGTGTACATTAGTAACACATAAACCTGTGTACATTAGTAACCCATAAGCCTGTGTACATTAGTAACACATAAGCCTGTGTACATTAGTAACACATAAACCTGTGTACATTAGTAACCCATAAGCCTGTGTACATTAGTAACCCATAAACCTGTGTACATTAGTAACACATAAACCTGTGTACATTAGTAACACATAAGCCTGTGTACATTAGTAACACATAAACCTGTGTACATTAGTAACACATAAGCCTGTGTACATTAGTAACACATAAACCTGTGTACATTAGTAACACATAAACCTGTGTACATTAGTAACACATAAGCCTGTGTACATTAGTAACACATAAACCTGTGTACATTAGTGACACATAAGCCTGTGTACATTAGTAACACATAAGCCTGTGTACATTAGTAACACATAAACCTGTGTACATTAGTAACCCATAAGCCTGTGTACATTAGTAACACATAAGCCTGTGTACATTAGTAACACATAAGCCTGTGTACATTAGTAACACATAAACCTGTGTACATTAGTAACACATAAGCCTGTGTACATTAGTAACACATAAACCTGTGTACATTAGTAACACATAAGCCTGTGTACATTAGTAACACATAAGCCTGTGTACATTAGTAACACATAAGCCTGTGTACATTAGTAACACATAAGCCTGTGTACATTAGTAACACATAAGCCTGTGTACATTAGTAACACATAAGCCTGTGTACATTAGTAACACATAAACCTGTGTACATTACTAACACATAAACCTGTGTACATTAGTAACCCATAAGCCTGTGTACATTAGTAACACATAAGCCTGTGTACATTAGTAACACATAAGCCTGTGTACATTAGTAACACATAAACCTGTGTACATTAGTAACCCATAAGCCTGTGTACATTAGTAACACATAAGCCTGTGTACATTAGTAACACATAAGCCTGTGTACATTACTAACACATAAACCTGTGTACATTAGTAACCCATAAGCCTGTGTACATTAGTAACACATAAGCCTGTGTACATTAGTAACACATAAGCCTGTGTACATCAGTAACACATAAGCCTGTGTACATTACTAACACATAAACCTGTGTACATTAGTAACCCATAAGCCTGTGTACATTAGTAACACATAAGCCTGTGTACATTACTAACACATAAGCCTGTGTACATTAGTAACACATAAGCCTGTGTACATTAGTAACACATAAGCCTGTGTACATTACTAACACATAAACCTGTGTACATTAGTAACCCATAAGCCTGTGTACATTAGTAACCCATAAGCCTGTGTACATTAGTAACACATAAGCCTGTGTACATTAGTAACACATAAGCCTGTGTACATTAGTAACCCATAAACCTGTGTACATTAGTAACACATAAGCCTGTGTACATTAGTAACACATAAGCCTGTGTACATTAGTAACACATAAGCCTGTGTACATTAGTAACACATAAACCTGTGTACATTAGTAACCCATAAGCCTGTGTACATTAGTAACACATAAGCCTGTGTACATTACTAACACATAAACCTGTGTACATTAGTAACCCATAAGCCTGTGTACATTAGTAACACATAAGCCTGTGTACATTACTAACACATAAACCTGTGTACATTAGTAACCCATAAGCCTGTGTACATTAGTAACCCATAAGCCTGTGTACATTAGTAACACATAAGCCTGTGTACATTAGTAACACATAAGCCTGTGTACATTAGTAACCCATAAGCCTGTGTACATTAGTAACACATAAGCCTGTGTACATTACTAACACATAAGCCTGTGTACATTAGTAACACATAAGCCTGTGTACATTAGTAACACATAAGCCTGTGTACATTACTAACACATAAACCTGTGTACATTAGTAACCCATAAGCCTGTGTACATTAGTAACCCATAAGCCTGTGTACATTAGTAACACATAAGCCTGTGTACATTAGTAACACATAAGCCTGTGTACATTAGTGACACATAAACCTGTGTACATTAGTAACACATACACCTGTGTACATTAGTAACCCATAAGCCTGTGTACATTAGTAACACATAAGCCTGTGTACATTAGTAACACATAAGCCTGTTACATTAGTAACACATAAACCTGTGTACATTACTAACACATAAACCTGTGTACATTAGTAACACATAAACCTGTGTACATTAGTAACACATAAGCCTGTGTACATTAGTGACACATAAACCTGTGTACATTAGTAACACATAAGCCTGTGTACATTAGTAACACATAAGCCTGTGTACATTAGTAACACATAAGCCTGTGTACATTAGTAACACATAAGCCTGTGTACATTAGTAACCCATAAACCTGTGTACATTAGTAACACATAAGCCTGTGTACATTAGTAACACATAAGCCTGTGTACATTAGTAACACATAAGCCTGTGTACATTAGTAACACATAAGCCTGTGTACATTAGTAACCCATAAACCTGTGTACATTAGTAACACATAAGCCTGTGTACATTAGTAACACATAAGCCTGTGTACATTAGTAACACATAAGCCTGTGTACATTAGTAACACATAAACCTGTGTACATTAGTAACCCATAAGCCTGTGTACATTAGTAACACATAAGCCTGTGTACATTACTAACACATAAACCTGTGTACATTAGTAACCCATAAGCCTGTGTACATTAGTAACACATAAGCCTGTGTACATTACTAACACATAAACCTGTGTACATTAGTAACCCATAAGCCTGTGTACATTAGTAACCCATAAGCCTGTGTACATTAGTAACACATAAGCCTGTGTACATTAGTAACACATAAGCCTGTGTACATTAGTAACCCATAAGCCTGTGTACATTAGTAACACATAAGCCTGTGTACATTACTAACACATAAGCCTGTGTACATTAGTAACACATAAGCCTGTGTACATTAGTAACACATAAGCCTGTGTACATTACTAACACATAAACCTGTGTACATTAGTAACCCATAAGCCTGTGTACATTAGTAACCCATAAGCCTGTGTACATTAGTAACACATAAGCCTGTGTACATTAGTAACACATAAGCCTGTGTACATTAGTGACACATAAACCTGTGTACATTAGTAACACATACACCTGTGTACATTAGTAACCCATAAGCCTGTGTACATTAGTAACACATAAGCCTGTGTACATTAGTAACACATAAGCCTGTGTACATTAGTAACACATAAACCTGTGTACATTACTAACACATAAACCTGTGTACATTAGTAACACATAAACCTGTGTACATTAGTAACACATAAGCCTGTGTACATTAGTGACACATAAACCTGTGTACATTAGTAACACATTAGCCTGTGTACATTAGTAACACATAAACCTGTGTACATTAGTAACACATAAGCCTGTGTACATTAGTAACACATACACCTGTGTACATTAGTAACCCATAAGCCTGTGTACATTAGTAACACATAAGCCTGTGTACATTAGTAACACATAAGCCTGTGTACATTAGTAACACATAAACCTGTGTACATTACTCAGTCCCTCCAGAAAAACGCGATTATGCGATCGCTGAATTCAATGCAAAATCAGCCAAAGTCCGCATATTTATGCGGGGGTCGCATTTTTTCAAATACTCCGCAATTTCGCCACATAAATTGCTGATTTCCGCGCAAAATATGCGGGGCTTGCATGATTTCATAATCCCCGCATTTTCGTCGCAAAAAAGTCACATATATCTTAGCAGAAAGTTGGAAAATGTTGCGTTTGCTTCACACAAGAGCAGCCACTTCCCCCTGTTGCCATGGGAACGCTATGAAGTGACGTAATTACGCGACGTGAACATCATTGAAAAGCTGTAAAACAGGAGCACACTTTATTTTAAAATATTTCATTTATTTATTTTTACTGAAGTTGTAGCATATTCCTCTAGTAAAGCTACAGAACTTGTTTGACTCAGCAATGTTTTGTAAGTTTGATGTGTTTATTAAGGTCTTGTAACGCGTTGTGTCGGGAAGAAAAATAGGGATAGCTCACAGCTGAAGTGATTGCAGAGGCCAGACAGACTCACGGAGGCGACTGGCATCTCACAACTCGCACTTTATTCGCAAATCGAACTCGTAACTGTCTGTCACACGTTCTACCGTCCACGTCGTTACTTAATAAACAAAATAAGATAAAAGAAGTAGCATCAAACAGAAATTACCCGCACACATGGGGTGTTCGAGGCGCATGGCACATATAATACTGCAGACAGTTAGACAGGGAGCGCGCAGCTCTTAAAGGGGCCACACCTTATTTCCACTCGTTACAGTCTGAAATAAAACAAGATGAGAAATTAAATATTTCCAGCACTCTCTGTGATGTAGTATGCTGCTTATCATAGGAAGTAATAAGAAAGGACTCTTTACATTAAGGTAGTAGCCTGGTGAGAACAGGGTGTTGGGGGAATCACTTTTTTTTCCTCTTTTTCATCAAACCGCAGTTTTTGCAAGTTCCCGCAATTTTTGCAAGTTCCCGCAAATTTTGCAAGTTCCCGCAATTTCATCGCAAAAAATTGCATAAATATCCCGCATATTCCATTGCATTTTTAAAGAAAACAAGCCGCGTAATCAAGGATTTTTGCCCGCAACAATCACAAAAAAACTCCGCGTTTTTCTGGAAGGACTGATTACTAACACATAAACCTGTGTACATTAGTAACCCATAAGCCTGTGTACATTAGTAACACATAAGCCTGTGTACATTAGTAACACATAAGCCTGTGTACATTAGTGACACATAAACCTGTGTACATTAGTAACACATAAACCTGTGTACATTAGTAACACATAAGCCTGTGTACATTAGTAACACATAAGCCTGTGTACATTAGTAACACATAAGCCTGTGTACATTAGTAACACATAAGCCTGTGTACATTAGTGACACATAAACCTGTGTACATTAGTAACACATAAGCCTGTGTACATTAGTAACACATAAGCCTGTGTACATTACTAACACATAAACCTGTGTACATTAGTAACACATAAACCTGTGTACATTAGGAACACATAAGCCTGTGTACATTAGTGACACATAAACCTGTGTACATTAGTAACACATACACCTGTGTACATTAGTAACCCATAAGCCTGTGTACATTAGTAACACATAAGCCTGTGTACATTAGTAACACATAAGCCTGTGTACATTAGTAACACATAAACCTGTGTACATTACTAACACATAAACCTGTGTACATTAGTAACCCATAAGCCTGTGTACATTAGTAACACATAAGCCTCTGTACATTAGTAACACATAAGCCTGTGTACATTAGTGACACATAAACCTGTGTACATTAGTAACACATAAACCTGTGTACATTAGTAACACATAAACCTGTGTACATTAGTAACACATAAGCCTGTGTACATTAGTAACACATAAGCCTGTGTACATTAGTAACACATTAGCCTGTGTACATTAGTAATACATAAACCTGTGTACATTAGTAACACATAAACCTGTGTACATTAGTAACACATAAACCTGTGTACATTAGTAACCCATAAGCCTGTGTACATTAGTAACACATAAGCCTGTGTACATTAGTAACACATAAGCCTGTGTACATTAGTAACACATAAGCCTGTGTACATTAGTAACACATAAGCCTGTGTACATTAGTAACACATAAGCCTGTGTACATTAGTAACACATAAGCCTGTGTACATTAGTAAGACATAAGCCTGTGTACATTAGTAAGACATAAGCCTGTGTACATTAGTAACACATAAGCCTGTGTACATTAGTAACACATAAGCCTGTGTACATTAGTAACACATAAACCTGTGTACATTAGTAACACATAAGCCTGTGTACATTAGTAACACATAAACCTGTGTACATTAGTAACACATAAGCCTGTGTACTTTAGTAACACATAAACCTGTGTACATTAGTAACACATAAGCCTGTGTACATTAGTAACACATAAGCCTGTGTACATTAGTAACACATAAACCTGTGTACATTAGTAACACATAAACCTGTGTACATTAGTAACACATAAGCCTGTGTACTTTAGTAACACATAAACCTGTGTACATTAGTAACACATAAGCCTGTGTACTTTAGTAACACATAAACCTGTGTACATTAGTAACACATAAACCTGTGTACATTAGTAACACATAAGCCTGTGTACTTTAGTAACACATAAACCTGTGTACTTTAGTAACACATAAGCCTGTGTACATTAGTAACCCATAAGCCTGTGTACATTAGTAACACATAAACCTGTGTACATTAGTAACACATAAACCTGTGTACATTAGTAACACATAAACCTGTGTACATTAGTAACACATAAACCTGTGTACATTAGTAACACATAAACCTGTGTACATTAGTAACACATAAACCTGTGTACATTAGTAACACATAAACCTGTGTACATTAGTGACACATAAACCTGTGTACATTAGTGACACATAAGCCTGTGTACATTAGTAACACATAAGCCTGTGTACATTAGTAACACATAAACCTGTGTACATTAGTAACCCATAAGCCTGTGTACATTAGTAACACATAAACCTGTGTACATTAGTAACACATAAACCTGTGTACATTAGTAACACATAAACCTGTGTACTTTAGTAACACATAAACCTGTGTACATTAGTAACACATAAACCTGTGTACATTAGTAACACATAAGCCTTTGTACATTAGTAACACATAAACCTGTGTACATTAGTAACACATAAACCTGTGTACATTAGTAACACATAAACCTGTGTACTTTAGTAACACATAAACCTGTGTACATTAGTAACACATAAGCCTGTGTACATTAGTAACACATAAGCCTGTGTACATTAGTAACACATAAACCTGTGTACATTAGTAACACATAAACCTGTGTACATTAGTAACACATAAGCCTGTGTACTTTAGTAACACATAAACCTGTGTACATTAGTAACACATAAGCCTGTGTACTTTAGTAACACATAAACCTGTGTACATTAGTAACACATAAACCTGTGTACATTAGTAACACATAAGCCTGTGTACTTTAGTAACACATAAGCCTGTGTACTTTAGTAACACATAAGCCTGTGTACATTAGTAACCCATAAGCCTGTGTACATTAGTAACACATAAACCTGTGTACATTAGTAACACATAAACCTGTGTACATTAGTAACACATAAACCTGTGTACATTAGTGACACATAAACCTGTGTACATTAGTGACACATAAACCTGTGTACATTAGTAACACATAAGCCTGTGTACATTAGTAACCCATAAGCCTGTGTACATTAGTAACACATAAACCTGTGTACATTAGTAACACATAAACCTGTGTACATTAGTAACACATAAACCTGTGTACTTTAGTAACACATAAACCTGTGTACATTAGTAACACATAAGCCTGTGTACATTAGTAACACATAAGCCTGTGTACATTAGTAACACATAAACCTGTGTACATTAGTAACACATAAACCTGTGTACATTAGTAACACATAAGCCTGTGTACATTAGTAACACATAAACCTGTGTACATTAGTAACACATAAACCTGTGTACATTAGTAACACATAAACCTGTGTACATTAGTAACACATAAACCTGTGTACATTAGTAACACATAAGCCTGTGTACATTAGTAACACATAAGCCTGTGTACATTAGTAACACATAAACCTGTGTACATTAGTAACACATAAACCTGTGTACATTAGTAACACATAAACCTGTGTACATTAGTAACACATAAACCTGTGTACATTAGTAACACATAAGCCTGTGTACTTTAGTAACACATAAACCTGTGTACATTAGTAACACATAAACCTGTGTACATTAGTAACACATAAGCCTGTGTACTTTAGTAACACATAAGCCTGTGTACATTAGTAACCCATAAGCCTGTGTACATTAGTAACACATAAACCTGTGTACATTAGTAACACATAAACCTGTGTACATTAGTAACACATAAACCTGTGTACATTAGTAACACATAAACCTGTGTACATTAGTAACACATAAGCCGGTGTACATTAGTAACACATAAGCCTGTGTACATTAGTAACACATAAGCCTGTGTACATTAGTAACACATAAGCCTGTGTACATTAGTAACACATAAGCCTGTGTACATTAGTAACACATAAGCCTGTGTACATTAGTAACACATAAGCCTGTGTACATTAGTAACACATAAACCTGTGTACATTAGTAACACATAAGCCTGTGTACATTAGTAACACATAAGCCTGTGTACATTAGTAACACATAAGCCTGTGTACATTAGTAACACATAAGCCTGTGTACATTAGTAACACATAAACCTGTGTACATTAGTGACACATAAACCTGTGTACATTAGTAACACATAAGCCTGTGTACATTAGTAACCCATAAGCCTGTGTGCATTAGTAACACATAAACCTGTGTACATTAGTAACACATAAACCTGTGTACATTAGTAACACATAAACCTGTGTACATTAGTAACACATAAACCTGTGTACATTAGTAACACATAAGCCTGTGTACATTAGTAACACATAAGCCTGTGTACATTAGTAACACATAAACCTGTGTACATTAGTGACACATAAACCTGTGTACATTAGTAACACATAAGCCTGTGTACATTAGTAACCCATAAACCTGTGTACATTAGTGACACATAAACCTGTGTACATTAGTAACACATAAACCTGTGTACATTAGTGACACATAAACCTGTGTACATTAGTAACACATAAGCCTGTGTACATTAGTAACACATAAACCTGTGTACATTAGTAACACATAAACCTGTGTACATTAGTAACACATAAACCTGTGTACATTAGTAACACATAAACCTGTGTACATTAGTAACACATAAGCCTGTGTACATTAGTAACACATAAACCTGTGTACATTAGTGACACATAAACCTGTGTACATTAGTAACACATAAACCTGTGTACATTAGTAACACATAAACCTGTGTACATTAGTAACACATAAACCTGTGTACTTTAGTAGCACATAAACCTGTGTACATTAGTAACACATAAACCTGTGTACATTAGTAACACATAAGCCTGTGTACATTAGTAACACATAAACCTGTGTACATTAGTAACACATAAGCCTGTGTACATTAGTAACACATAAACCTGTGTACATTAGTAACACATAAGCCTGTGTACATTAGTAACACATAAACCTGTGTACATTAGTAACACATAAACCTGTGTACATTAGTAACACATAAGCCTGTGTACATTAGTAACACATAAGCCTGTGTACATTAGTAACACATAAGCCTGTGTACATTAGTAACACATAAACCTGTGTACTTTAGTAACACATAAACCTGTGTACATTAGTAACACATAAACCTGTGTACATTAGTAACACATAAGCCTGTGTACATTAGTAACACATAAGCCTGTGTACATTAGTAACACATAAACCTGTGTACATTAGTAACACATAAACCTGTGTACTTTAGTAACACATAAACCTGTGTACATTAGTAACACATAAACCTGTGTACTTTAGTAACACATAAACCTGTGTACATTAGTAACACATACGCCTGTGTACATTAGTAACACATAAGCCTGTGTACATTAGTAACACATAAGCCTGTGTACATTAGTAACACATAAACCTGTGTACATTAGTAACACATAAACCTGTGTACATTAGTAACACATAAACCTGTGTACTTTAGTAACACATAAACCTGTGTACATTAGTAACACATAAACCTGTGTACATTAGTAACACATAAGCCTGTGTACATTAGTAACACATAAACCTGTGTACATTAGTAACACATAAGCCTGTGTACATTAGTAACACATAAACCTGTGTACATTAGTAACACATAAACCTGTGTACATTAGTAACACATAAACCTGTGTACATTAGTAACACATAAACCTGTGTACTTTAGTAACACATAAACCTGTGTACATTAGTAACACATAAACCTGTGTACTTTAGTAACACATAAACCTGTGTACATTAGTAACACATACGCCTGTGTACATTAGTAACACATAAGCCTGTGTACATTAGTAACACATAAGCCTGTGTACTTTAGTAACACATAAACCTGTGTACATTAGTAACACATAAACCTGTGTACATTAGTAACACATAAACCTGTGTACATTAGTAACACATAAGCCTGTGTACATTAGTAACACATAAACCTGTGTACTTTAGTAACACATAAACCTGTGTACATTAGTAACACATAAACCTGTGTACATTAGTAACACATAAGCCTGTGTACATTAGTAACACATAAGCCTGTGTACATTAGTAACACATTAGCCTGTGTACATTAGTAACACATAAACCTGTGTACATTAGTAACACATAAGCCTGTGTACATTAGTAACACATAAACCTGTGTACATTAGTAACACATAAGCCTGTGTACATTAGTAACACATAAGCCTGTGTACATTAGTAACACATAAGCCTGTGTACATTAGTAACTAGGGATGGGAATCGAGAACTGGTTCTTCTTCAGAACCGGTTCCCAGTTAACCAATTCCTTGGAACCGTTAGTATGGCTGCTTAACGATTCCGCTTATCGGTTCCGCACGTTGCAAATGTGTCATGACGTCACACACGCGCTGCGTTATTTTGATTCAGAACGCAACAAACATGGCATCGAGACAGAAGTGCTCGTTTGGTTATATTTCACGCGAAAAGACGACAATATGTGAGGTGCCGTCTAGGGCTTAAATCAAACTTCATTCACGCACACAAATATGAAACACTTGCATAAACGTATACTAAGTAGTCAAACATACATGTATACTGCTGAATGCTCAAACAAATACATATGAAATGCATAACGAAACACCTAAAGTCGCTCACGCATACACGCGAACTCTACACACACGAGATGCGCGAAACTCTCCAGGCACATACTCATATGAGACGCGCGCGCACACACAAACTCTCCAGGCACATACTCATATGAGACGCGCGCGCACACACAAACTCTCCACGCACATACTTATATGAGACGCGCGCGCACACACAAACTCTCCAAGCACATACTCATGAGACGCGAGCACACACACACTCAAACTCGCGCACATACTCAATAAGAGTATGACGGCGCCTCATAACAATATGGTCACTTGTTGCAACACCTGTAAAATTTCCATTTCGTCAAAGGGGGGGACCTCCAATATGCAGAAACATTTGGCCACACATCATGAACAGACTTTAGTCCCATGAAACTTAAACTGGAATGTCACTGTTTCTGTCACTGCGACTTCACGAACGGGTGAACACGCGCACGCACACATCACTTTTGAAGTAAAATTGAGGATGCAGTGCATGTAATGCATCGAGATATCGAATTAAACTGAATCGATGACATGATAATTGTAATCGAACCGAACCGTGAGACCAGTGTAGGTTCACACCCCTAATACGCTGTGCTGTGTCAGCGAGTTAATAATAATTAACAAACAAATAAGTTATAAGTTCAATAAGTTAATACAAACAAACAAATTTGTACTTTTTCCCTCACCCAATGAGAATCGATAAGAGAATCGATAAGGAATCGAATCGATAAGCAATATCGATAATGGAATCGGAATCGTTAAATTCTTATCAATTCCCATCCCTATTAGTAACACATAAGCCTGTGTACATGAGTTCAAGCTGTCACTTCTCCTCAGACTAGATGATGTGACAGCAGTGTGTTGTGCTAAACACGCAGTGGTCTGGGTTGTGTTAGCGAGCGTTTCGATCTGACAGCTCATCCTTTTTAGGAGAGGAATTTCAGCATGTTCCCCACGATTACAGATAACCGATTATCAGTTTCTCTTTCTCTTCTCATGCTTCTAAAGTTTTGAAATCTCCTCTTTTGTTTTGGCCTGCAAAGCGTTTCTACCGTTTCACCCTTTCAGACTTTCTAGGAAACGGACGTGTGGAGAGTGAGTCACTGAGGATGTGTTAGGGTTTCAGATGAGCTGGTGCTCGCGGGGAAACTCGCTCACCTGGTGAATCAGTGTGTGTGACGTCACGAGGACCTCAGCGTGAGCATTAGCCTCTGAACACCAACCACAGCTAAACACACTGACCTGTGTAGACCTGTGTACCTGTGTGTGTGTGTGTGTGTGTGTGTGTGTGACGTCACTGAGAGGGAAGCCTCTGTGTTTCAGTCACTCCTAGCATACACTCATTATGATAAGCAGCTTTAGCTTTGGGAAAGGCAATCTCCATGAGTTCACAAACACAGGCTCCGTACAAGTGCTTGAAGTGCTTCAACTAGAATTTTTGTAATTTAAGTAAATTTAAGTTAAAACAGGTACTTGAAAAGTGCTTGAGTTATTAAAAAAAAAATATACAATACATGTATACATATGAAATTAGTGTTGTTGTTGTTTTTACGCAAAAGTAATGCTTCTGCCCGTCTGATTTAAATATTGAGTCATTTCACATGGCTATTAGCGTGATATTGCTCATATATTTCCAATTATATAATACAACTTTTATTCTTCTGGTCAATCATACAGTATATTCATGAGGGAAAAATCAGTCAGAATGAGGAAAGGGTTAAGGGGGTTACACATGATGGACTTGAATAGGATTTAGAAATCCTATTAAAATTGCATTTCTGAAATACCTTTTTTAGAATTTGAAAGATAATAAAGATATTGTTTGATAAGTGAGATCTCTGATTGTACTCCTAGAAAAATCAAAAACAGTAGTGCTTGAAAAGTCATTGAAAGTCCTGGAATTTCATTTGTCAGTATCTGAATGAACACTGTAAACATCCTCATCTTCATTTACACTCAGATCTGTGAGGTTAATTTGTGCAAGAGTTTCACTCACATTTTCGACTAAAAATAAATGTGTGCAAACTGTAATGTAATTTTTAAAATGCATTACTTTTTTTTTTAAATCTTAGGTAAAAAATATTTTAAATGGCATAACAAACATCTTAATGATTATTTTAAGAGGTCTTAAATGTGGAGATGTAAAAACAGGAATGTGACACAGCCTAATGTGATTATTAAACTTCAAAAGGCTATGATTTAATTAATAAATGAGTGCTGCACGTTTCAAACGATTGGTTATGATTTACTGTTGACGAATTATGACTATGTTTACAGTTGTAAGCGTGCATATTTTCTCATCTTTTTGAATAAGCAGCTGGCAATAGTAAAGCATTGACATTTCAAAATAAGAGTCCCGGTGTGTTTTAGTCATGCATTATTCATAGATTTGTTTTTCCTGGATGTTCTTGGTATCTGGTTACACACTGTAACTAGGGTTTAATTCAACATAAACACTTGTATTTTCTGTCACAGGAAGGAAAGACTGAGAACATTATTTAACACATAATATTTAATATACAGTTTTTACTGTACAATAATCTGAACAATAATCTGTTTACTACAGTGCGCCCCTAAAGTTTTTTAATGCACTCCAAAACGTGACATCCGGCCTAGGAGAATTGACATCTTCACCCTTTATTCAAATATTATTAAATAGTTATAGATTTTGTAAGCATATTGCATAGTTGTGCTTGGAGTAAAACGCAATGAGACATGACAAACTGTGGCGACATTGTTTAATTTTTTTACCAAACGTAATATGCTAAGTCTAACTGTTGTTTATTGGTTGCGTAACACATGCTCTCTCTCTCTTTCTCTCCAGCTTTGACGTGGACAATGGCACGTCGTCAGGACGGAGTCCCCTGGATCCCATGACGAGTCCGGGTTCGGGTCTGATCATTCAGGCTAACTTCGTGCACAGCCAGCGGAGGGAGTCCTTCCTCTACCGCTCCGACAGCGACTATGACCTGTCGCCGAAGTCCATGTCCCGAAACTCCTCCATCGCCAGTGACATGTGAGCACTCCAAAACATTTCAAATGTGCCATTCTCCCATTATCCTTTGCTTTATTTGAGGTCAGTTGAGTTTTCTTTTCTTTGGACACGCTTTTGTTTCACAGAAGCACACTTAGAAATGAGATGCTTGTGTCGTGGTTCATCATCATTTCATTGGTCCATGCAGCTATACAAACACCCATTTCTTACAGTTTTCCTGTCCAGTAACCAAAAAAAAGTTAAAGAATAGTGATCTCATTTGTTTGTCAAGGACCAATTAGCCAAACCCAAATTATGCTAATTCAAATCAGGCCCACATAAACATTTAGATGTCTCATCCTTTGATGACATTGTGCGTGTGTGTGTGTGTGTGTGTGTGTGTGAGAGAGTGTATGTGTGTGTGTGTACGTGTACATGTGTGTTTGCCCTCAGGTCACATGACCCTCTTGTTTTTACCTCTGCTTTTCTCTCTCTGTCTACTTCGTTTCTCTCAAACACACAATGAGGAGAACAAAAGTCTTTATGAACACTATCATTCAAAGTTTGGGGTCAGTAAGATTTTTTTTTGAAAGAAATAAAACATTTATAATGTTACAAAAGATTTTGATCACAAATAAATGCTGTTCTTTCTATTCATGGAAAGATCCTGATAAAATGTATCACGGTTTCCACAAAAATATGAAGCATCGCAACTGTTTTCAACATTGATAATAATCATAAATGTTTCTTGAGCATCAGATCATCATATTAGAGTGATTTCTGAAGGATCATGTGACACTGAAGACTGGAGTAATGATGCTGAAAACTCAGCTTTGATCACAGGAATAAATGACATATTACACTATATTCACATAGAAAAAAAGCTATTTAGAATTATATTGTTATTTCACAATTTTTACTGTATTTTGATCAAATAAATGCAGCCTTGTTGAGAAGAAAAGACTTTAAAAAATCTTACCAACACCAGACTTTTAAACGCTAGTGTAAATATTTCCTCTCACGCTCATGTTGTTCCAAACATGTGACTTTCTTTCTTTCATCTGTGGAACAAAATAGGATTTTTTAAAGGATGTGCATGTTGCTTTTCAATTCAGCAAAAGTATATGGTTTCTGGCGGACAAACCAGGATTCATATCTCTGGAAATTGACGAATCTACTGTGAATTTCTTTCAAAAAGTCTAAAAGGCTTATAAAGCCATAGTATTAGTGTTTATCCTTCTTTCGAGAGCACAGTACCCATTAAACATCAAATTTGTAATGATATGAAGGTGAGTAGAAGATTTTTGGATGAACTATTCCTTTAATATGACATTAATAAAGCCAAAGCTAGTAGCTAAAGTCACTGCAGAACCTGAGAGACTGTTTAGCGGCTCTCTGACCTCTTTAGAGACACGCTCGTTCATAACAGCTACTTCTCAAACCACAGAGGCAGAAGAAGCAACGTGTGTGATGCACTCTGTGTGTGTGTGTGTGTGTGTGTGTGTGTGTGCGTTTGTCTGACAAACTGTGTCCTTATCGATAGGAATAACCACCTGCCGAGACCGGGCCTGGTCTCTCGGAGATCTGAGCCGGTTATTAGTGGAAAGTAAGTTGTGGTTCTGGTTCTGGCTCGCAGCTCCTGGCCTTGCTCTTCCTCAAGGAATGCTCTTGCTTGTCTAATTTGCATCACCTTGCTTCACCTGTAGACGCGAGCATCACGGTTTCACATGCATCGAGAACCCTCACCTACACCCTCACCATTTAATGCACAGAATGACAACCAAATCAACCTGATACGCAAACCTCAAGGGATGCAGAGACAGGGATGTGTCTTCAATTGTCAGGTTGATTTGATTGGTTGAAGATTCTGGGCATTAAACCCTGTGTGTGTCGTAAGAGCGTAGGGGAACGCTATGAAAGAAATCGCATGGAGAAGACTGAGTTCGGATGACATGCTGCTTGTGGCTTAGATGTGTGTGAGTGTGTGTCTCCATGATCCTGCATTGCATGTGACACTGATAATAGCAGTTTAGAGGTGCACATGTGACTATTATTATTATTTCCTCCAGCCGCCGTGAATGCGTACACTCTATTCTGTGGCCTAATTTAATGTTCCTCACTAGATTGATCTAATAAAGCAATACAATTCTTGACATTTAATAGAGATAGCATATTTGTAAAGCTTTACGTCAAATGCTGAAATTGATCAATTAGATTCTGGTCTGCAGTCGGCACATTTAAACAGAAGCAAATCCGTCAGCACCCCAAAATTATCATAAATATTGCAGACACTATTGCCATATGTTCACAATGCTTTTAGGAAACGCAACCCTGTGCTTTCATTGCATTGAAACCCAGTGAGCTTCCTAATGCCTAGATAGGGCGCTGCCTTCTTAGACAAGGGACTGGTTTAGAACGCTTTACATTGTTTCATATTTTACTTCACAATTGTTTTCTGTAGCATTTTGCCAATCCAATTAATTCTATGCATGTGCATACATATAAATAGTGTAGATATTTTTTGATTATTATTTTGTATTAATATGTAAAATAATATCAAATAAATTCAAGTATAATACAAAAGTTATATGCATTTAATTATATATTATTTTATAATTATTATAATACTTTTCAGTATTAAATAGGATATATTAATAATTTATGGCTCTCTTTGCAATGCATGAACTCTAAATTCGTATTGGAAGTATTTGCATGCTACTTCTCTTTTGGGACCTTTACATTGCTGCCTTTATCTCACTAGGTTTTGGAACAGAACATAAGAATGCAACAGAATAGAGGTGTAATTATGAACTATTGTAGAAATGACTTCAGTTGCATGACTAAACAAGCACACAAACAGCAGCAGGATCACACAGCCCAGATCATATAGCGAAAGCAAAAGGAACGGTGATGGAGGATATCAGTGCACTTCCTCTCTCTGGCCTGATTTCTGCAAGCTCAGAGCGTTTCTCTATGTAACCCTGCACCCGCTCATGCATTATGTAGAGTCCCGAGGGACGCCGGACGCACGTTTTTATTTCGTTTTGCCAGAGAATCCATTCCTAAACCGGAATGGCAGGAAATATCATGTCGGTTCCCGATATTACCTTCTACCGTCACTGGTGCGCTAGTGCATGTGTAATTAATACTGTTGGAGAGTCTGATTCATTTTTTTGAGAATCCGTTTGATCAGATTTCAATAAAAATGTTCCACTTTATTTTTTGATAGTGAAACACATTTGGTTTTGTTCAGAATGATTCATTTTCAACTTGAAACAGACTCGTCTACATGTTTTCTAGGCGTGCAAGCTTGATTTCGCATGTCATTTCACTCCAGAATATGAGAAAACAACTCATAACACAACTCAAGAACATCTGGCATTCTCTGTGTTGCCACAAGGGGCGCTACAGTGAGCATTATCATAAACTTTATTAAATCTATAGTCAGTTTTTTCTTTCCTACTGTCATGATTGAGCAAACGTTTGAAACTGATCTTAATAAGTAAGCTGGTAAAACCAGTTAAACTGATAATTGAAAGTAAAAATGCATTATAATATTTGCAGATTGTTTGTTTAAGTTTGTTTACTTTCTAAATGTGTAACAATAAATAGGTATTATACTGTAAAGACGCAGACTTCGTTTAAAGTCTGTTTAGAGAGAACGGTGTCGTCTTAGCGGCCCCTAATTTAATAACAAATGATCATTTCACCGGAAGTGAATCAATCAAAACTAACTTTAGCTGGAAAATAACATTATTCAAGAACCGTTATAAAACCAAACCAATCTCTGTTATCTTAAATTATATGTTTATCTCTGTAAAGCTGCTTTGAAACAATCTAAATTGCTAAAAGCGCTATATAAATGAGGATGACTTGACTTGACTGTATTATAACTTTGGTTATAATTATCCATATACAATGCATTATAAAGTGCATTACAAGGCACAATATTTTTATAATGCATTCAAGGCTTCAAGTACAATCTGCAAAGTTATAAAGCACAAAGTCCACGGTAAAATGAGTTAATCGGTCCAACAAAAAACACCTGCCTGAAACGCTTCGTTTGTAGTCCTGACATCATTTCCATTTCATGTTTCCGTTCCGGCTCGCCCTTAAACAAAGTTACTTAAAAGACCAGGAAGAGTTTATCAATATGTCAAGCAAATGCTGTTTTTTTTTTTTTTTTTCACTGATACAGCAAAACTTAGTAACTGTTGTGTTTACAGTGTTTACTCAGGAAGTTATTGTTAGGGGCGTTACATTTCTGACCAACGCGTTAAGCTGTAGACCAATCACAACAGACTGGGGCCTGCTGACCAATCAGAGCAGACCGCAGTTTTCGGAAGGCGGGTTTTAAAGAAACGGAGGGTAAAACAGGCATTTTTTCCGTCATCAACCATGTTGGAGAGCTTTTGGTGTGCACACACCATAAGAAAAACAATGAGCATTCGAACATTAAATCATGTAAATATATTCGGGTACACCCCCTGAACAAATTAACCTGTAAATGAGCAAAATAGGAGCCCTTTTAAACTTTGAAAATATATTTATTAATTACTTTGTTTACTTGGTGACATGAAAGATAGATAGACAGACAGACGGACATCGGCCAAGCATTAGACTGATTTAGCCTAATATTGAAATTCACAGGACTTTAAGACGAGCTGGTTTCATCTGTGTTTTCCACTGAACACCGAAGCTGTCTGTCCATTTAGTTTTTTCTGAAAGCTTTGGCAATCTCAGCATAATGAGCACAGAGCTCATAAATGGCCCACTTTACCAAGAGTTAGCTTCCCACTCTCTATAATGGAGTCACAGACGTGCAGTTCACACACCTGACCTGGACACTTTCTTCTTCCTATGGCAGGAGGTTGTTGCACTTGCTGAAGCCGTGGCCTTGTGCTATGTTTAGCGCTCTGTTTGCGACACACACAGCACAGCGCGTGATACGCTACACACACGCCTGCCGCTGACCTTTTCTTCCCCGACGGCGTGTGGAAATGAAGCCGCCATGCACACATGCACACACATGGAGGAACACACACACGGCATTATGCTAAACCGCAGGAGTGTCAGCGACACACACATGCTGAAACGGACACGAGTCGCGCGTGAAATCGGACGTTTCTTCAGCCTTCCGGATGACAGGCGGAGAGGGTACGTTGTGTGTTCGTGTTGCTCTGGAGGTCTCGTTCTGTGCTCACACACTCACACACTCGTGCTGTAACCCCCACCACTGCGACTAACAGCCACTAGCTGCTCACTAACTGCATTTACAGCGCGCAAATGAGCCTGCAGAACGCTTACAGGTCAGGTTATCCGATTAAAGGGGCGTCCATCCACCCTGACAGTGATTTACTACTTACTGTGGTTCCTACACTTTCAGATAAAAAGGTACAAAAGCTGTCTGGGGTGGTACCTTTCAAAAAGGTACTCTTTTGTACCTAAAGGGTGTATATTGGCACCTTGAATGTACCTAAAGTGTACATGGTAGTATCTAAATGAAACATTCTACATTTAGGTTAATTTCTTCAAAAGTGTACCCTTTTGAAAAGGTACCAACCCAGTGACAGCTTTTGTACCTTTTTAACTGAGAGTGTATTCGGTCATGAAAAACTTTTAGGAAACTATCTAGGAATCAGGCCTCGAAAAATGCACTTTAAGTTAATTTACTGCTTTTAACGGATAGGAAAGTGGACAGACTGAGACTCAAGCATGTGCATGTCCCGCTGTCATGAGTATGACAGTTTAACACAGGACTTTCACCAGATTGCTGAATAAAATCAAAGGTTTTTGCATCATATTATCCATTTCACACCACAACTCCCCATCAGATCAGGACAGTGAGAGTAATGAGTGACAGTGAGACGGGCTAAACTGAACATCTGAATCTCCTACTTGATGGAAATGTTGATGTTTAATCATTTATTATGCATCTCATCCAGTTGATTTTCTATCATGTTTTGTCTTGCATCTTTTTGACTCTATATTCTTTGTGCACAATCATCATCACTAATGTTGCATCATCAAAGTTCCATGGAAGTTAACTATAATTCAGTGCATTATTCCGCAGAAATCACACTTTTCAAGTGACTTTTGGTGTGAAAACGTCTTGTACACAGTTAGACACGAGCAGCATGTGTGATGCTAATCTCACGGTGAGATGTGAAGGAGTTGTAGGTCATCCACACACTGGTAGTGAACATTCACTAGCATTGAAAGCATTAATGCAAGCGTGTCCCTGCCTTGTTGTCTCTTGTCACACAGACAAACCATATCTCATTCCTCCTGAAGGACTAAACGCAAGAATATCATGCATTTCTTTGGAAAAATCTGCACTTTAATTGAGGATATGGTTCGTTTGTCATGACAAATGCATGCAACATTATAAACATGCGTATGACGCGCAGAGAGTCATGGTTTTCTTTGGCTTTGTATTGAGGTGTGTGTGTGTGTCCTGATGTCCTGACTTTGTCCGTTCTCTTGCAGTCATGGAGATGACCTCATCGTTACGCCGTTTGCACAGGTCAGTGACCCAGGAAGCAGTTCATGGTGAACTCTGGGATACATCTCATCCAGCGAATAGACTATCAGGCCCTTCTGCAGTGTTAAAGTCAACATGAAGCTGTTTTGCAACCCATTTTACTTCCGTAATTTGACAAATCGCAGGATATTCAACGTGAAACACTGTAGGATGGGACTTTTATCCATCAGAGGCTGATTGGATTATAAAAAGTGGTTGGAAAATAACAGTGATGAAGAGTCACTTCATCAAAATCATTTCAGATATTTATTTTTAATAAATGATTATGAAAATTAATTTTTGGGAATAACATGCACAAATGAATGCTTCACAAAATGACAGGGAATGTATATCATGTTGACTTTACACACTATTTAATATTAAAAACTAGGGATGCACCAATATAAAAATTCCGGACGATACTGATAACCGATAATTCTTTATATTTGAAAGCCGATAACCGATATATTGGTCGATAAATCTAAATCCAAACTTTTTGAGAGTCTTACCATTAAAAGCCACGTCACAAGCACACAATTATGATGCTCTGATTATAATTTTATGTAGCCGATATGACAGACTTGCGCTGCACATGTTGCACTGAACTGTATTTTCCTTTTTTGAAGTGATTTCAATCATATTTCAAGCAATGCAAAGCCATCATGTTGAACAGTGCACATCTGAAGAGTCTCAGCTGAAGGAAATAATACATTATTTATCGGCTTTAATGTATCGGATAAATTTTCTTATCGGGCCGATAACGATAACATTAAAAATGAACATTTATCAGCCGATACCGATATAGTGGCCGATATATCGTGCATCCCTATTAAAAACCCTTTTTGACAGTATTTCAACCTAATATGTGGGTAAAGCCTCAGAATTTAAAGGAAGCTCTACTTCCTTTAAATTCCTTTAAATGTGAATACTCACATTTTCCCGACTGTATTATTCTGTACAAGCTGAAATGTGATGGATAAAACAAAAGCTAAATGGCATCTTGTGTTTTGCTCTGCTCTTGAAGGTGCTGGCCAGTTTGAGGACGGTACGGAATAATTTTGCAGCGTTAACAAACCTTCAGCAAGATCGAGCGTCCAACAAGTGAGTGCAGTTACACAGTTTTACAAGTGTTCACGAGCGTTGTTGACATACAGCAAGAGCAGAAGAGAGCAAATCACCTGGTACTTTCAAGAATCAAATGTTTAGTTATATATAATGCTTTCTGCTTTTTTCCTCAATTTCCACAGGCGATCCCCCATGTGTAATCAGCCTCCTCTCACAAAGGCCTCCTTCACAGGTGAGATTTCCCATTGGGTTTCATAATATTCCAGGAATTTAAAGGGTCATGAAACCCCGTTTCAGCACCAGTCAGTTTTCTCCACAGTTTGGAAAAATACTACAAAAGTAGCCGTGAGAGACCGAAAACACAGCAACGGCTTCTGATCCAGACAGTTTTATTTCACAATATACACATATTATACATGGTTCATCGTCAATTACACAAATCATGTGAGCAATCATTTAATGCCGATAACCGATAATTATTTATATTTGAAAGCCGATAACCGATATATTGGTCGATAAATCTAAATCAAAATTTGTATATACTTTTTGAGAGTCTTACCATTAAAAGCCATGTCCCAAGCACACAATTATGATGTTCTGATTATAATTTTATGTAGCCGATATGACAGACTTGCACTGCACATGTTGCACTGAACTGTATTTTCCTTTTTTGAAGTGATTCCAATCATATTTCAAGCAATTCAAAGCCATCATGTTGAACAGTGCGCATCTAAAGTTTTTCAACTGAAGGAAATAATACATTATTTATAAATGCACAGCCGTTCGCATTTGTACTCTGCATCAAAAACATATATCAACACACTTTTGTATCTTTAATACGTTTTGTGGCTTATTTTGCTGCAGTATATATGCAGTTTGATCGGTTAAAGGACCGTAAAGACCGGTTACACTCACAGTGTGGAAGAATCGTGTTTGTGTTGAAGACTCGGGATCTATTGAAGAGAACTCGTGCCATGCAGAAACTCTTGCAAAGCAAAACAAACACTCGTTTTTGACCCATTACTGCATCTCTCACGTACTGTGTGATCATCTCACTGTTTGAAGCGCCTGTCATAGGAAATCAACGCGTGCTGTCGTGAATATTTAAGCGAGGTATCTTCTCATTGGATAACGACATGCAGTCTCGTTAATAATTATGAGTCATCGATGTACTATAGTACACGTCACATCTTGTAACGCTGACACAAATTTAAACCTGGAAAAAGCTTAAAATTAACTAGTTTTTTTCTACAATTAAAACAAATGAATGGTAACATTGTCTTCTATGATGTTCAACACCCTAGCTTAGGGTTTCATGACCCTTTAAGTAAAAATGAACTTTGATTTTAAACCTTTAAACCAATTCACTGTGTTCTCCTGTTCTCTCTTGTGATTTATCAATATTGAGCATTTCATATTGAAATATGTGACTTTGGTGTTTGAGCAGAGTTTGAGATCTCTTTAAGTACACTGGGGTGTTTGTCTAAGGAGAAGCAGGAGATTTAAAGTCTCATTTGCTGTGATTCGTTCCTGTTGGTTGTGTTGGATTCAGCGCTCTTGATCAAACCTGTCATAGCAGCAGTGAACCTCTAGGGAGCGACACAAATACATAAGCAATACATATTTCTACATTAGTGTAGAAAACATGGACATCTACTGAAAAGCTTTCCTAGATTGCTGTTATGGAGGATCAACTCTCTATTAAATACCAATACTTTTCAAGCACATAAACACTACTGGTCAAAAGTTTGTAATAATTAAGATTTAAAAATTTTTAAAGTGACTTGCTCAACCAGGCTGATAAAATACAGTAAAAACAGTAATATTGTGAAATATTATTATAACGGGATTGGATATATTTTAATATTCATTCTAATATGCTGTTTTGCTGCTCAAGAAACATTTATTATTATCAATGTTGAGCACAGTTGTGCTGCTTTATATTTTTGTGGAAACCGTGATACACTATCGTTCAAAAGTTTGGGGTAAGTGTTTAAAAAATGAAGAGAAAATAAAGCAAGCAAGGATGCGCTAAATTGATCAAAAGTGACAGTAAAGGTAATTCTATTAGAAGTAAATGCTGTTCTTTTGAACTCTCTATTGAGCAAAAACGCCTGAAAATATGAATTATGGTTTCCTCAAGAATATCAAGATATATATTTTTTTTATTATTATTATTAATAATTGAGCAACAAATATAAATAAACACCAAATCATCATATTAGAGTGATTTCTGAAGGATCATGTGACACTGAAGACTGGAGTAATGATGCTGAAAATTCAGCTTTGATCACAGGAATAAATCATATTTTACTATATATTCACATAGAAAACAGTTATTTCAAATTGTAATAATATTTCACAGTTTTTACTGTATTTTTTATCAAATAAACGTGAGCGGAAGAGACTTACAAAAACATAAAAACCTTAATTATTACAAACATTTGACTAGTAGTATAGGTCTGATCTTTGTAAAGAAGTAAACATAACCTGCTTTGACATTGGCGAATCTTTCACCCCGTTCAAAGCTGATATTAATAGACATGGCGCAGCTGGCAGCCCATCAAACTGACACCATACTCGCATAAACACGCCATCTCGCTTACACGCTCGGCCAGAGACATGCTTTCAGTGCAGGAACACACGTGCCAGAGCAAGACGAGTCCGTCAATCAAGATGCTCCCCATCACTCGTCTACAAAGCCTGATATGAGAACGCTCGTAAACATACACAACTCACATCTGCATTTGAGAAAGGGATGAAAATGAAGCCGGAAAATCAAAGATGTACTTTCATCAGTGGCACCTGATTCGGCCCACTATTGGCTGCTTCTACACTCTAAAAACACACTGGGCAACCCAAGGGCTGGGTAAATATAGGACATAACACATGTTGGGTTAGTTTTAACCAGCAAATTTAACCCAGGATAATGGTTTGATTCATTTTACTATAATACTAGCTTCTTTTTTTCTTTTTTTTACTTCATACATGAATTTATGTTTACAGATTAAATTAAATCCTCTAAACTTTAAAACAAATTAAATAATAATACTCCAGACAACCACTGGTTTGCATGATAATTCCTTTATTTTCATATTTTACAGTATTTTATATTTCATATTTTATATAGTTTTGAAAACATATTGCATACATTTAAGCTCATTTAACAAATATTAGAAGTAAAAATTAAAACATTTGTGAGTAATTCAAGTGTAATCGAGGAATCTCTGTAGTCTCTCAGCGGTGGTCCCTGCGTTTCACTCGTAGCCCAAAATATGCTGTGACTGATTCCATAACCTGTCCATAAACAATCAGTGTACTTTTCTGAGAACATATTAACCTTCTAATTATTTATATTCTGTATCTTTTTTTGAATAAAATCGTAAAATGTAAGATCGACGCGACACTCGTTTCGGTGACTCACATTGCGCCCCTGTATGATTAAATAATGTACAGAACAATAACGAATTTATAGATAAAATAAAATGTACACAAATCTGTGTTTTACAGAAGACATGCACCAATTTGACACCAATCCTGAAGAGGTCGCAAAAACCCCTGCAATAAATAACTCAACCCCTGGGTTGTTACGGCCGACCCAAGATCTGGGTTACACAAAAACTACCCAAACACTGAAAAAATAACCCCCAAAAATTGGGGTTACAACCCAGGATTTGGGTTGGAATGTGTATATATAAAACAGAGAGACTACGCCCCTTGCTCTCTAAAGATCTGACGATGGCTGATGGCATAACATGATCTCAGAAAGACAGTCTCACAAGAATGTCCTGGTTTCAACACTGGCGCCGCTCATCTAGGTGATCTGAAGGTGTTCGCGTCAGCCTCGGGTTCTGTTTCCCACGCCTGCTTTCTCACTATCACTGGAGAGGTCTTGTGTATGTCAGGACTGCTGACCCACTGACGGGTGACATTAAGGGTTTCTCAGAAAGCGTCCGCCAGCTGGTGGCTCTGGGTGATTTATCTGAAGAGCTTCACACATCTCTGGCCTGTGTGTGTGATGTTTGAGGAACTATATGGGTCAGTCCTTTACCACAGTGATCAAGAATCATATAGCAGCACACGAGATTAAACATCAGGAGCATGTGGTGTTTGCACACTGTTTACTCCAAGGTCCTAAGATATATTTCACCCCAAAATCAAACTATTTTAAATAGAGCCTATTTTAGGACCATTCAAATTTTTTTTTTTCTTTTTTTTTTTTTTTTTCTTTTTTTTTTATACTATTACTGTGCCTTCAGTATATAATCAGCATCATTACTCCAGTCTTCAGTGTCACATGATCCTTCAGAAATCACTCTAATATGATGATTTGATGCTCAAGACACATTTATGATTATTATCAATGTTGAACACAGTTGTGCTGCTTCATATTTTTGTGGAAACCGTGATACATGTTTTTCAGGATTCTAGTTCAAAAGAACAGCATTTATTTGAAATAGAAATATTTTGTAACAAATAGTAGCCGATAGTATAAATATATATAGTGGCCAAAAGTGATGGGTTAGACAATTGTCATCTTCACCCTTTATTCAAAAACCATTAAAAATGTGTTAAAGATTTTGTAAGCATATTGCATAGTTGTGATTGTTTTAATAGTGATTATAACGCAATGAAACATGACAAATTGTGCCGACATAATTTTTGGCCAGGCGGTCATACAAAGAAATTATGAACACGTGCAAAAACGAGAGCTCATTATTTTGTAGTCAATAAATCAGGGGCGTAGGAGCAATTTTTAACCTGGGGGGGACAGTAAATGCTAGGGTGGGGGATGCTTTGCATATAAATTTTGTAAAAAAAAAAAAATTTATGGGCTTATTTATTGACTTATGGGAACAGACTGTATTACTTAGTTAGGTTCTAAGCAGTGATTAAATTGGGATTTATTATGTGGGCTCTCCCTAGGGGGGTCCGGGGGTATGCTCCCCCGGGAATTTTTTGTGAAAAATAAACCATTAAATGGCACTTTCTGGAGAGTTTTGTGCAAAGAAATTGAGAAAATGAGTCTCACATGATATGTGAAAAACTGCAAGGTTAAGAGCATATACTTTGCATTGTTGTAGTATCAACAGGTATTAGGACATTTAGCATTTACATTACTGTTAATCAGTCATGTACTGATTAACTAAAAATTAAAAATTCAAATAAATGGTTGATTTAATTTCCATTAACCACCTAGCTTACCCCCCAAGGATTGAAAAATAAAATCAATCTATCCTTGTGGAAAGGTTCCTTGGTAGCTAAAAGTAGGTCTAGCAAGTCTTATATTTCTGTAATTTACACAGATCAAAAACAAATATGCTGCCTGAATAGATTGCTAGTTTATTTTGAGTAGCCAGCTAGCAGTTCTCTTGGCAGTTTGCTAATAATCCGGTGTCTGAAGTAAAATGCTCAAAACATCTCCTGAGAAAAATCACATGGCCAACCTAGTCTTGGTTATTTCATTTAGATTTAGTCTTATTTTCCTTACCTTGTCATTCAAGGCCAGGGCACTTTATGTACATTTCTGGAACTTTTGCACGCTTCCACATCCCGCGCAACTAGGATCTCCCAGGAACACTCATTATATATCGCTGCGTACATTTATCCGTGTCACCTAGATGCGCATGCGCGAGCGGTGCGCGATCATGGTCGACTGACAACGAGATTAGCAGCTGAAGAATTCGGCCGTTTTTTAAAATTGAATTATGTATTTAAAAGTTGCCGAATGTATTCATTTGGAGACTCCGAAATCGGCAGAGATAGGCAGGCAGTGCAAAACAAAATCTTACATTGGGAAATAGTGGGGGGGACAAAACTTCGATTTTGAAATGTGGGGGGGACATGACAATATGCATTTAAAAAAAAATTGCATAGTAAAATAAAACCTGAAGCTGTTGTTTTCCCTTTTCTGCCAAGTCATTTTGTTAGATAAATACCTTAACCAAGTTTAGTTTGGTTCTTCGCTTATATTTAAAAGATATAAAATATTTTCCTCATATTTTTATGGTTTAATCAAACTTGTAGGGTCATAAAATAGAAAAATCCCCTCCTGACATCACTTTTGGCCATTTATATCACGTTAAAGTAGGATTCTTATTATTTGCAACAGGCTGGAAAAGAAATGCAAACTATTTTAGTTAACCTAAAATAAATTTTGCATAATTTTCCTTTTGATTTTGGGTAAAAAAAAAATCTTTTGAACCCCCTGAATTCCTTTATTTTGAACACTTAGCATTTAGTATTTGCTGTCTGGTCTTCAGTGGAGTCTGTTGTGTTGTGGATCCAGTCCAGAGTTTATGGTGCGCTCAGTGCCAGCAGCTTCTGAGGGGCCGGCCTCTGGTGTCGCACTGAACACAAGAAGAATGCCATTGACGTCAGAGGAGATGTTGTCAGCAAGGACAGTGGACCCCTGCTCTTGAATTCTCCTCAGAGTGATTGAACAGACGTTTGAGAAGAGGGCTAAAGATATGGGGGGTTGGGGTGGGGAGAATGCCACACATGATGTGATCCTTTCCCCCATTTTTCCTTTTTAAACCTTGCATTTTCTCCTTTTTTTGTGCATTTTTTCTTTCTGTGTGTCACCCTGCTGCGTTTCCCCCATAGACCCTTGAATTATGATAGAAAAAGCTGCTTCTGACCCGTGCGTGAGGTTGGGCGAACGCATGTCAGATTCACTCGGTGTGTTTCTCTAAAGGTTGCCCTGTAACAATAGCAGCAAGATCCTGTGACCGCTGAAGTGTGCGGTGTGATTGTGTCACGCGTAAGCACGCTTGTTTTGATGAAAGATGTTCTTGTAACTTCAGCACTGCCCTGTGTAACTCAATACACATGAGTAGAGTTGCACAGTATGGGTTATTGTTGATCACCTGTGCGGTATGAACACATGCACGTCAAGTGACGCAGGTTCAGCTTTTAAATGCACTAGTCACAACTGCAAAGCCCTGACATAATCCAGGATTATGAGAGAAAAAAATGAAATGTGGCCCTGAACGGATCGGCGACTGCATCAGTCCCATAACGAGGATTAATTTTCAGTCGTAATCTGCGTAGATTGACTGTCACGTAATCTTTAAGCATCACAGTGAATCTGTGTATGTCGGGTTGTCTGCGCTGGAATGGAGTACAGCTGAAGTAAACAACCTCCCAGGAGCATTCTGGGACATGAAAGAGTAGTTGCTATCTCAAGCAATCTGTCTATCACGAGTAAAGCGACCTCTCCCAGTCTGATGCTAATCGCTCTCCTGTGGATGATGTGGGTGCTTGCTGCACATTTACTCCGTTTGTTTAGCACTGCTTTTTAATTTTCACTTATAAAAATGGCTTTTTGCTCGTTTTAGACGATAACTGATATAATGACCGATATTGTTAATCCATACTGATTTTCGGATTTCTAAACAAAAATACAGGTTTGAAATCACATGCTTCGTAAGTAAAACGAGGCTTGATCTAAATGTTATAATTTACTGTAGAAAAGCATTTAAAAAAAAATTGTTTCCTACTTTTGAAACACGTAATTAAAAAAAGAGATAAAAGAATATTAGTTTAAAATGTGTTTATACTATCAGCCTTATCAGACTGATATAGATCATTTTTACAACCCAAAAATAATCAGATATCATCACTTATTTATAATTCTTTTTAATTTGACATTTTTCTATTGTTTAGCTCATCTACTGTATTTGGTTAATGATAACGTTCAGGTTAGAGTGATTTCTGAAGGATCATGTGACACTGAACACTGGAGTAATGATGCTGATGAAAATTCAGCTTTGATTACAGAAATAAATTACATTTTAAAGTATATTAAAATAGAAAACCATTATTTTAAATTGTAATAATATTTTACAATATTACAGTTTTTTTCTGTATTTTTGGATCAAATAGAATAGTTTCCAAACTTTCCGGTACTGTATATGCTGCATACGTAAATTGAAATTAAATATATTATACATCAATAGGCATTTTATTTACAATATACTAACACGTGTTGTGGTTCATTTGATCCTGCTTTCAGATGTTGTGAAACTCTAGTCCTGAGCCGTGTCATGTTTAAGACAGAATTGCAGCATGCATTTTTAATACACATTTGTAACAGAGATCCGGGCCTTTTTTGCTGACAGCAGAGAGTCTGCAGGGATGCTCCGGCTCGGCTCCGGCTCCGGCGCTCCGGTCCACATCTTACGTCTCTCTCTGCGTCGTGCTCTCCAGCTCTGTAGGTTTGTGGTTTCACAGGAAGCCGCTCATGTTTGTGTAAAGCAATGCCTCCTATGTCACGTCTGTGTAGCTGAGGTGCTGCGCTCTCACTGTGTCGCTTGTGCAAGCTCTTTTTTTCCTTTTTTTTTTTTTACGACTCGCTCTCCAGGAACGCCCGTTGCTTCATATAAGAGTCTGGATCTCTGACTAGGGGGGCTTTGAAAGCCGGTGGGAGGTGCTGAAGGGGGATCCTTTGCATTTTCTCTCTTTTGTTGTGTGAGACAGAACGTCAGCTAAAAGACATCTGAAGTTCATGGACCTGTGGAGGAGACCAGCGCACGGATGTGAAATTATTACGGCGGGGCGATAGGAATCAGTAGCAGCGGATTAAAGCGGGATTCTCTGTGCTTGTATATGTATGTGTTTTGTTTTCTAGGAGCATGGGGCTCTGGTGCGCTTTACACCAGGAGCCCTTCACAGCTGGACTGACAGCGCTGTGACTCTGCTTTATTGTTTCGACCGGATCAGGAGTTAATAGAGGGCAAGGAGCATCTCGCATTTGATCCGTTATCCCTGATCTTTTCAGCACAGCATGAAGAGTCACCCATGTGGACATCCCAGCATGGCTGTCTACGATGTGGACGATGTTCGGGAAGCCTCGGCTAGCCCGGTCAAACGCCTCAAAACTGATCACCCCCTTCCCTGTCTCCCTCCAGAGGAGGCCTACCAGAAACTGGCCACCGAAACCCTGGAGGAGTTGGACTGGTGCCTGGACCAGCTGGAGACCCTGCAGACCCGACACTCCGTCAGCGAGATGGCCTCCAACAAGGTGAGTCACGCTTAAACTCACCACCTAACACATGGTATTTACACACCTGAGAAGAAGGGCTTCCCTTGAGTTAATGTCATTACTGACGCCCAGGGGAACTCAGGTAATTGCTGTGATTTTGGCAGGGCTGTTGGCTCACAGATGAGAGACGTTATCAGGTAGCGTAGAGCCAAGATGGCTGCCCCTGGGGGGGGGGTGCAATTTCAGGGAGATACACACACAAGTCATGTACGTGCAGGATTGTGAGTCAGGATGTCCATCACGGTATCCTGACCATCATCCAATACAACATCCAAATGCTTGTTTCTCCACTATGTGAGTATAAACGACTGACACTGGCTTCTGTTTATGCATGCGTGGATGTGTGCGTGTTCCCATGCTGGAATCGTCAGTTTAGACCTTTATCCAGACTGAAGCATCATTGTCATTGGGTCTATTGTTGTGGGAGGGAGGTCAGATTGCTGGGGATCATGTTTAGCATTGCTGATGACTGCACAGGCATCTTTTAATGTGGCACAGTACTGCCTTCTCCACCAAAGCTTCCCTGTAATTCCTGATCTTTTAGAGAAATATGGGTTTTGATTTATGTGTTTGGTGCAGGTCTGTGAGGAGGGGTACTGAAGGTCATGAATTATATTTCATATTGGAATTAGGTGATATAGTGTTTGCCGTCATGTAAATGTCGACTGCCTGCTGCTGGACTTTGGTGCATTGAATAGTCTTTCCACAAACTAGATTTTTTTGATTTTCTAAAGAAAATGTGAGGAGTGTTTGCCCGATTTGAAGCTAGGGTGTTGTGGGTTGTTGCTAGGGTGTTGCTATGGGATTGCTAGAATGTTTTGGATGGTTTTTAGGTGGTTGTTGGTGAGTTCTGGGTAGTGGTTACAGTAGTTTGTTACCTGGGAGTTTTAGTTTGTAGCAAGGCAGTTGTTGGAAGTTTTGGGTGGTTGCTAAGGGGTTGCTAGGGGGTTCTGGGTGGTTCTAGGTTGTTGCCTGGGAGTTCTGGGCTGTCTCGTGTGAAATTTGCCCAACTTCAAGATTCAGTGATGGTCTGGTCTCTAGATATCTTGGTCTGTGGGATTTTTCCACCCATTTTTATCATGCACCAGGTGCAGATTCTCATCATTTGAAGTTGCATTCATGTCTGTAGAACAAAGTTTAATACTTAGGGTTAGGGGTTTGCTCAAATGACACGTACAAAGTTTAACCATGATAAGTGATGCTTGTCTAATTATATACATATAAAGAAGTCTTGCTTTGCTTTGTAATTTTGTAATATTTTGTAGTTTAAATTATGACATAATAAGGTGCCGTACTATCATCATTATCCAAACACCTTGTTGGAGACACGTTTGAAACATCCCGGGCAATGTTTACGTGTAAATAGTTTTAAAACTATAATTCGATCCTGCTAACTATTGTGATTTCCCACCAGCAGGGCATCTACGGGCATTATGCAAACTGTGTTTACAGTCTCACCTGATGACACAACCTCACCATAACACCATCAGCTTTTATTGCAGAATAGACAGCAAACACGCTTTCTAGAACTGGTTTTAATAATTACAATTTTATTACATTTTAGGTCAGACTTGAAATTTGCTCCTTGTTTGCTTCCTGGCCCAAGGAATTATTTTACCTGTAAAGTAACAGAACACCTCTGTTGCAGAAGTTGAATACTGTTATGAAAAATTCATAACACTAACACTAATTCATAACAGTAATAGTGGTTCTTACCTTAGCAAGCCCCATTAACTATATATATTAGAGCTGTCAAAATTAACACATTCATTTTTTTTCTTCATTTTAACGCATTAAAAATATTGAACAATCAATGCAACATGCGTTTTTTCTGTCATCTTTAGCTGTGCTACAGTATATGATCAAGCTATCATTCATTCAAGTGCTATTAAATCATTCAAACGTGATAAGACGCAGAAATAAAAACTCAAATCTGTACTGTACGCGTCTGTGAAGCGGCTCTCTGTGAACAAACACTCGAAACACGCTCACAGAAAGCCGCTTCTCTTTCACGCTTGAATTCACAAAAACCCAAGATTGTGTCAAATTCCCATTTTGTCGAGTATCCTCGCAAGCACAGTCTTAAAAATGAAATTATAAATGGGGTTATAAATGAGTTAAAAAGTGTTAAATGAACATAGAGTTGTGAGAAAATGGGAAGCGTGTCAGATCCGCATCATGTGCGTCAGGTATTAAAGTGACAGTAGCCTAATAAACCTGATGATGTTTGTCATTAATATTCATCAAACAACAAAAGACAAAGAGAAAATCTCTCACTGCTCCTGACTGAATAACTTTTGTAGCTTTAGTAAGGATTAATTCAACTTATAATGGATACAGTTAAGACTATGCAGTGTTTGATTAATCAATTTCTGTTTGTCTATTTACCTGTTAGACCTGAACATCTGACAGCACTGTTTACAAGGTTACATAGGTCAAAAACAACCAACCTGACAGGACCCGTAGCGTTGAGTCCTGATATATTAAAGGCACAGCTGAATGTGACATTTATTATAATGGGTTTATGTGAAGATTGTTTTAAGATCGCTTAAATTAAAAGTAGTTTTTAATGCTTATTAAATGAAATCTTTCAATTATACTGTTATTAATGGCTAAAATTGAGAAAAAATCTATTTAATAGAGACATCATTATTGGTATCAATGATCCTGGCCTTCGTTCATAAAAAGATGCCATTAAACAAATATTAAAAATATACCGTCTTTATGCAAGATATATATATATAGGTTATATATTACATATTTACATATATATATATATATATTGTTAATGGTGTTTATATTATGTGTGTGTGATATACAGTATATATATATATATATATATATAAATGATTTAACACCAATCAAACAAAGCATTAGACATCATTAGATGTATGTAACGCATGTTTGTGTCACAAAGCTCACTGCCGATACAGAATGAGACGCTGCGTGTCTAAACTAGCCGGGCATGACATCATAGCGTCTTTACAGCATACAGTATGTGTGTGTTTAACGTTCATACACAGGCTACGATACGCATGCTACATACATCAATGTCCTCATATTCATGTGCTTTAACATTTCAGGCCAAAATAAGTGTGTTCAGAGCTACTAAGACGCTGTGATGTTTGCTAGTGGACCTCATTAACCTTTCGGCTGGGTGTCTTTGTGCCGAATGTGGTGCGTGTGTGTATCGTCTGCGCTGCCTCTACACACACACTGCAGGGCTCAATTTGTCTGCGTCGCCATGGCGACTGCAAGCATGTGGGATCCTGCACAAGCCTGTTTGTCTGCGCTGTGACGGGGAGAGCATGTTGTTGCTGTGTGTGTACTGTAGGTATTCTGTTCATCAGTATGCAGCGTGGCAGGCCTATGCCGGTGATTCCTGAGCATGCTCAGTTCATTCAAAAACAAACCATAAGACTGAGGGGCCGTAAAGGAGAGCTGGGTTGTGTAATGAAAAATGCCTCATCATAATTCGATGCGAAGAGATGCAAATAAAGCCATTGCTCAGAAAGGAACTGGGCGCTATATCAGCGCGGCGAATGCAAATTCAAGTGTGTTATCTGATCTCTGGTTCCTTAGAAGTACCTTATTGCATAACATATATTGTGTCTTTAAACATCCAATGATTCTAGTATGTATCAAATGAAAGTACTGGCAGTGTTTATTTACAGATATTAGGAATCAGAAAACCTCTATGGACTATGAAAACAATCCAACATCAACTAACTAATCCCATAATCCCATAACTGTGGCTCAAGTTTAGAGGATTTTATAGATTTGAACAAACCCCTAATATAAGACATATATGTTGAGCACGTCAACACAATGGCCAATCAGAGGCGTTTAAGAATCTGTTCAACAGCGCTCAAAATGCGAGAGGGCAATGCTGGTATCGTCACATTTAAAAATTTATTTCCATTGTGGTCCCGGGGGGGGGAGGGTTATATTAGTTATATATACTAATATAACTATATTAGTATAACTAATATAGTTATACTAACTATATTAGTATAACTACTAATATAGTTATATATTAACAATAACCATCAAGACAAAACCATAAAATATTATCATACTAAGTTTGACATCTGAGCCATTTTTTCAGTGCCAGTTTAAAACCTACTAAACTTCTAGTCAGCTTTAGATTTCCTGGCAACCTGTTCCACAAGCTTGTTGCTACATCCAAAAATGACTCTTTACCTAAATTACTCTTAACTATAGGAGGTACAAAATCCGTAGAGCTGCCCCTGGTGGAGTAGCAGTGGACATCTCTCACTCTATTAAAATAATGAATCAAATATTTGGGGACATTTCCTTGCACAGTCCTATGTACCATGCACAGGTGAATCTGTGAGACTCGGTCTTCTACATTTAACCACCCTATAGTCTCAAAATGAGAAATATCAAGAAGAGATCTCACGGGGAGGTTCATAATAAGCCTTTTAACCCTATTTTGAGCAGTCTGAAGCCTATGTTTCAGGTGCTTTAAAACTCCATTGTACCAAGAGCAACACGCGTAATCAAAATAAGGCTGAATTAGAGCACTTACCAGAGTTAACATTGCTTTTTTGTCCAAAAACTTTGAGATTCTGGACAAGAAACGTTGTTGATTTTAGGCCCTGTATATAACACTCGCCAAGTGCCAAATGCGAGTAAAAATCGGTGTTGCCGATATATTTATCTTTCAACTAAGTTAAAGACTTCCCATTACAGCAAATCTGGAGTTACCAACTTCCCTTCCAGTTGAGTTGGAGAGTCCACTCTTCAAACACCAGTGCCAGGGGTGCAGAGACCCGCAAGAAGGCAGAGGAGAAATATGAGACGTATGGGTTAAAGAGGGGGGTTTGGCGTATGGGATGAGGGGGTATCTGTGGCCAGTGGGTTTCTTGAATGATTTGGATCCTGCACGCGCGCTGTGGTAAAGCCTCTGCCGTCCCATTGGTCCTCTCTGAAGCGGCGGCCGCAAAGCACGAAACATTGAACGATACTCAAAGAGTTCGCCGGTGGCTTTAATCAAGCTCAGATCCAGCCAGAACTCACTTCACAGAAAACCACACAGAGGTCTGTTTCCTCACTAAAGAGGGAATATAATTTACATCTCGCATCGCATCGCGGCTTTATATGAGCAATACAGACATACAATAGGTTGTTGTGACCTAAAATTCAACATGCAACCAATACAAGTTCATCAGATTTGGGATTTGTGCACTTTATTTATTTATTTGTTTGTTTATTTGTCAGGGACCATGCACAGTTCAGGCCCTGTACCAGAGTTAGCTATGCAGCTAATTTACATCTGTGGTCCCTGGGCAAGGAAAATAAAGACAATATAGACAAACATTACTCACAGAAAAACAAAAGTATAGATATACAATACATGTTATAAAAAAGGTCAATGATCACATAGTTGATTCTCCTTCGGCCAAGTCTTTAAGGACATTTTAAAACTGCTGATCTTTAAAACTTGAGATGTTACTTCATCTAGTTCCAGGATTCAATTAGCATCCGTCAAATCTGTTTGGAATTATGTGTTATTATGAGTGTGCATGTTCCCAATAAAACTTAACGTGGCGATAATTAGATCTCCAGAAATAGCATTGCCTTTCGGATGATGAGCGTAAGGAGCTCCCGGCAGATTTTGGGGTGTGGTCCGAGGTTTTTCCTTCAGCGTGACACCGGCCTCGACCTGCAGCCAGACTCGACCACACTCCCTCCAGTCTATAATTAATCATAATCATAATCATAATCTGCTGTACTGTATGGCAGTGTTTCTTACAGGATCCTGTTTCACCTGCGTTTTTTTTTTTTTTTTGGTTCAATCATATCACTCACTCTAGTGGCGGGCGACATGGCCAAAATATACCATTAAAAAAATATATATTTTTGCTGGAAATCCAACCCCTAAAATATTTGCTATATGTTAAAGACTTAAAACAAACTGCCTGCTCAGATAACTTAAGAGTTTGATTCAAACTGATTTATGAACCTATTTGACAGATTCTAGGTGTGACACGCATCACACACATGACCAGCGTCGGCCAATAGTGAGCCTGCGTGTGACGTACAACCCAGAAGCGCTGCGCTGTTACACTACGTGAAATCTCGAGGCCCACAGAGAAGGAAATGATTAGTTGAATAAAGTCGTTATTTTTGTAGTTTTTTTGCGCACAGAAAGTATTCTCGTCGCTTGATAAACTTAAGGTTGAGCCACTGTTGTCACTCGGACTATTTTAACGATGTCTTTAATAACTTTTCTGGGCCGGCCAGTTTCAATCCCTTAAGAAGCCTATGGAGGAGTGAGACAGCTCTCAGATTTAATCAAAAATATCTTAATTTGTGTTCTGAAGATGAACGAAAGTCTTACAGGGTTGAACAACATGAGGGAGAGTAATTACTGACAGAGTTTACATTTTGGGGTGAACTATCCCTTTAACTTGTGCACAAAATTGGAATATCGCATAAAACATTTGTGAATAAAGCAGCAATTCCACCCCATGTGTTCAAGAGAGCAAATTTGGTGCAAAATATCTGTAATAAAAATGGAAGTTGCTGCAATCCAGGAAAGCCACTGTGACACTTTTTCCTCCATCATAAATGACGACGTTCATGTTCTCTTGCGTTCGGATGCTGGCGTTTGTGAACGCAATCATGTGAGACGCTTCTGGGAGGGAATCAAACCAAATCATTTTGATGACAGAATGATCAAGCCAAGATTTGAGATGCTGTGCAATGCGATTGGTCCATCCGGTTATCCAATCACATCCTCTGTTGAGGCAAAGTCAAGAGTTTTTATGCTGCGAATCGAGGGATTTATTTGGTAAATGTGTTTCCATTGTACTTTATGGATCAAAAAAATACATCCATCTCAATTGAGCGCATGTGTTTGTATGCACATTTTTAGAAACTTAGCGTTTCCATCCATCGTTGTTTTATGCAATATCCCAAAATGTGCATTAAAAAAAACCCATTGATTGTTTGCAACCAGTGAAAATCTAACGACTGCAAGCTTGCAACTCTCTAAAATGTCTCTAAATGTAATTTAAGTATTATTAAAGGGATTTCTTGGTTATACAACAATGATAAATTGACATACACAGGGATTATCTCAAGCTTTATTTCCTTGTTTATGCTGAACCATATAATGTCTTGCTTTGCATAAAGAAAAGCTTTGACGTAATACGCCACCGCAGAGGACTCATATTTCTCCTGATAATATAGCATCAATGCCAAATGGTAAAGGCTTCAGGTTCATTATTCAAATCAGCCACAAAACAAATCCGACCAATATTGCTTTCATAAAAGCTGATCTGATCTGTCCATTTGGTTTTCAAATGAGAGCCTCAGCCCTGGCCACATGAAAGCCTCGTGTCCTGCTTGGACGGGTCGATATCTCCATATGAATGCTTTGTTTTACTTTCAGATCTGCAGTTAGCAAGTGTCATCAAACACACACTTCTGATTAGCCTTTGCATTTGAGTGGAAGTGGACGTTACCTAGAGCCTGTTTATCAGCAGGTCAATATTTACACTAATACAAGTTTGTTTTACAGTCTGAGAAGTTGAACTACTTCCTCACTAAAGGCTGTGCTTTGGTGTAATGCCAGTTTTATGATGATTTCAATGGACAATGTTGATGATTGCATCTAAAAAAATATATATAGCCTTATCAAATACATAAATGGAGAGTTATTGTAACTAAAATCATTGTATTATTTGAGATGAAAACATTCGTTTTTTCTGGAAATTGATCCTAAAAATGTTATATATAAGTCCAGTGTATTTAATATTTTTTATTTTATTTTTTATTGAACATTTTATATTTAAATAATTTGTATTATTCATATTATAATTGAATATATATATTTTTTTCATTTGAATTCATGAATTTCTTCATTTAAAATTTGTTGATAAGATATTAATTAAATATATGAAATAAAAAATATTAAAATAGTTTATTTTTTAATGCTATCATTGAAACGCTTCCATACAATTTTATTATTTATATTTTGTAAGTCCAGTGTATTTAACACTTTTTAAAATTCTATTTATTTATTGTCAGATACATATTTTATTTAAATTATTTTGTATTATTCATATTATAATTGATATTCATAATCATTTATTATTCATAATATAACATTATTCATATTATAATTATTGTAATAAGTATTAATAAAATACATTAAATAAAAAATTATTTAAATATGCATATTCTATTTTTTAATGTTACGATTGAAACGCTGCCACACAATTTTATTATGTCTATTTTTTAAAGTCCAGTTTAAAACTTAATACCAGTTAAATGTATTAATTTATTTGATTGTAATTATAAATAATACTTAAGTATAAATTATAAAAAAAAATTGATATTTGAAAGTATTAATTAAATATATTAAATAGAAAATATTAAAATGTAAATAATAAGATGTTTAAAGCTATCATTGAAACACTGCCATACAATTTTTAAACCAAAATTAATACACCACTAAATTTTATGCAAATCTCAAATTGCATAAAAAAGCAATTGATTCTTATCTCTCGACGTTGCTGAAGCTCCCACTTCTGATTGGTTACTTACCGTAGTGTTTTACAAGGACCCAAATGATATCTGTCTAGTATCTATTAATACTTGTTATTAGAGATAGCGTGAGCAGATACACTACTCCTCTGATGGGTCGACTGAACACGATTCTCCCAGGTACAAGGTGAGCTGTGAAACTAGTGTCCATCGCTCCGTCTCAGTAACGAGCTGTGATTGGCTGAGCGGAAGGGGCTCGAGCGCTCCCAGATTTAGAAGGTGTCGAGCAGCACAGTGTCTTTCTCACGCCGAGTCTGCCAGCCTGCACTCCTCCATCACACCTCCACCTGATCCATGATGCAGATCTTAGCCTGAGACCAGAAGCATCCGCGTCACATTGCCTGAAGGATTTAGGAGTGCTGCATTTCTAGCTTTTGTGTGGTTTTGGAGCTTTAGCGAAGATGCCTGAAGTGAATTACTTGCGCTCGGTCTCATGGGGATATATAAAGGTATGCTGTTTCTAAAGATGCTTTTATAGGCTTGGATGTGCAACATAAAGTAGCAAAACAATCCATTTTGGCCTCTCTGCATTCTTTAGTTGTGGGTTTTGTGTCGTCATGAACTGATGTATTCAAATAATGTGCGGTACGCCATATGGAAATTAGCAGAGATTAATATTTTATGCAATGATCCAAACAGGACAGTGTGAGAAAAAACGAGTTTTTGTTTTTTTCTGTGACGTTTTGAAGGTCTTTTCTAAACTGCCATACACAGATATATTCAGTGATAATGGTGTGTTGTTGAAAATCAGTGCATCTGTAATGTGACTTTTTTCAGGCATGGCAAATTTGTGTGACACTTAAAGGTTCGTTCTCCGTTAGGATGAGTCTGAGAGAAAAAAATGAGCAAAAATTGTTTGTGCATTGCAATATTATTTTCAAATTATCACAAACATCCTTGTGAAGAACATAACTATTCCTTATTTATCATGAAATTATTTTCATGATAAATAAGCATTTTTAAACCCAACCTTTTTTTAGGTTAGTTTTTTCTTGATGTTTTTATTATGTTGTATTCCAGTGTGTATTTTTATTGTGTAAAGAGCCTTGAGAAGCTGCTTTAAATGCGCTTTATAAAATAAAGTTTATTATGATTATTATGATTTATTCATGTTGGGATTACAGGCTCACACGTCTTCTGAATGTGATTTCTAGATGTTGTTTTTTTTAGGTTTTTGGGTCGCCTGTTTTCAAACTGATTAGAATAGAAGGTTACATCTGATTGGTTTATTCATTGTCTATGTGTCACCTAATCATAAAGCATTACTGTGACTGATTAAAACTGTCTTTTGTCTTGTCTAGTTCAAGCGGATGTTGAACAGGGAGTTGACGCACCTGTCTGAGATGAGCAGATCTGGTAACCAGGTCTCAGAGTACATCTCCAACACATTTTTAGGTAAACCGTCAATCACAATAAACATCAATTGTCAGTGTTACGGTGAGTTTTGGGGACGTTCACGCTCTCTCTTCTCCTCCAGACAAACAGCACGATGTGGAGATGCCCTCCCCGCAGATGCAGAAGGAGAAGGAGTTGAACAAAAAGACCATGTGTCAGATCAGTGGAGTGAAAAAGCTCATGCACAGCACCAGCCTCACCAACTCCAACATCCCTCGCTTCGGGGTCAAGACGGATACGGAGGAGTCCTTAGCCAAGGTGAGCGAGTGTTGTGTTGGAGAGCACTTCAAACATCAATCATCTCAATTGAATCCTGATTGGATCTGATCAGAGACTCTCGTAGTCCTTGATGAAAGGTCACTGGGTTTTTTTCTGTCCGATGACGTGGATGTAATGACGTGGAACTGGACAGATTTTGTGCCCTGCTGAAAAGACCAGCTTGGACCAGCATGAGTTTCCATGTAGTTAGTGTCATGCTGTTCACCAGGAAGCTTATCGACCGGCATTTGGACCAAGAATATCTCACTGGTTATGCTAGTATTTATCAACACACAATGATGCAACATATGCTGCTCTTTTCAGATTATTTTCCTCAAATTAACTGGTTTTCGTAAAAACAACTCCCGGATCATTCCAGAACATCGTGTGGCTGTTATGTACGGAAGCGTATTGCATTCACTTGAAGAAAAAGAATCTACTCTGTTTTTCTGAATTAACCAGTTAATTATCTCAGAATTATGAGATAATTTTTCATGGAAAAAAGTTTTTGCTCTGTTTTTCTGAATTAACGAGTTAATTATCTTAGAATTACGAGATAATTTTTCATGGAAAAAAAGTTTTTGCTCTGTTTTTCTGAATTAACGAGTTAATTATCTTAGAATTACGAGATAATTTTTCATGGAAAAAAAGTTTTGCTCTGTTTTTCTGAATTAACGAGTTAATTATCTCAGAATTCCGAGATACATTTTTCTTGAAAAACATTTTTTTCACTCTGTTTTTATAAATGAATGAGTTACTCATAATTTTGAGATAATTAAGTCATTAATTCAGAAAAACAGAGCAAAACTTTTTTTTCATGAAAAATTATCTCGTAATTCTGAGATAATTAACTCGTTAATTCAGAAAAACAGTAGATTTTTTTTTCCTCAAGTGAATGCAATACGCTTCCGTAGTTATGAAAGCCAAACCAACATTTATTTTTTTAATGGATTTTGCATATGGATCAAGTCACTTTTATTTATATAGCACTTTATACAATACAGATTGCTTCACATTACTAAACAGGAAAATGTATCAATTAAGAAACTCCTTCAATTTCAGCTGTAAAGCAGCTCTTAAAACACAATAGTGTCATTTCCAGCTTAATTTAGTAGTGTTGATTCAACTCAGTTCAATAACTGTTGCAATGTTTATTAATTATTAAGCAAACCACGGTATAAAGCAGCTCTACTGAAGACAATATTCAGCTCAAGTCCGTTCAGTGTTGATGTTGCGGTTCATCAATTATGAAGCGTTTAGTTTGGTGGCACACACACAACAGGACTATCTAATGATATGCTGCTTTGTTTCAGGAACTGGAGGACGTAAACAAATGGGGCCTTAATGTTTTTAAAGTCACAGAGTTTTCAGGCAACAGGCCTTTAACGGTGATGATGTACACTATATTTCAGGTGAGACCAATCGCAAACATTCACCAATGATCTTAACTGATAAATGTCTAACACTGTGTCCTAACCAGACGTGTTGTGACAGCGTGACATGCCGTTAAAGGCGTCTTTTACATCTTAATCAGAGTTTTTGTCTAATACCGATAAGCGTTTCTATTTCTGTGACGTCGCGGCTGGAGCAACAGCATACAATATGACAATGATAATCTCAGGTACTCATTATGTGCTTTATTTCATCTTAAAATAATTGAATGTGAGTTTGAATATCATTTTGCGTCTCCTTTATAGCCAAACTGAAAACGACAATGTATAATTCTCAGATCATGAAAATAAATGGAGACTGTGAACAAGTGTGCTCTATGTCAAAGAATGTTTCAGTCACTCAGTATGTATATTTTAATAATGTTAAAATTGTGTCATATGAATTTGATTATATACAGATCACTCCATCCACACTCTCTTCTGATTGGCTGTGATTTTTGATTGATTTGGTTGTGCTGCAGAGAGACTCCGCCCACACTCTCTCTGATTGGCTGTGATTTTTGAATGATTTGGTTGTGTGTGCAGTGCGCTTGCAGAGACTCCGCCCACACTCTCTTCTGATTGGCTGTGATGTTTGATTGATTTGGTTGTGTGTGCAGTGCGCTTGCAGAGAGACTCCGCCCACACTCTCTTCTGATTGGCTGTGATGTTTGATTGATTTGGTTGTGTCTTATAGTTGTGTCGTGTCTAGTGTAGACAGACAAATTGCTTGTCGCGGGAATCTTATTGCATCTGGTTAGGACTCGGTGTTACTGTGCACAATTCATCAGTGCATGTCATCGAAAAACTTTGTTTTCATAAGTTTAAAAGACCAATAAAAAATAGCATTAAAGAAAAATATAATTGCTTACTTTACATGATCCAATCAAATTCTTATAAATCAAATCGAGTCCCGCCCTGCATTATGTAACATGCTGTGAGTCACAAGGTGGGATTTAAAAGCATGTTTTTAATGGGTGTTTGTATTCCCTTATCTCTCTGTTTTCTTTCCCACAGGAGAGGGACTTGCTCAAAACATTTAAAATTCCCTTGGACACTTTCATAACGTACCTGATGACCTTAGAAGACCATTACCATGCTGATGTTGCGTATCACAATAACATTCATGCTGCTGACGTCACCCAGTCGACACACGTGCTGCTCTCCACGCCGGCTTTAGAGGTGAGCCCCGGCAAACAACGCAGCGCACACTTTCCACCCGCAACATTTATGGAAACAAAAAAAACCCGGCTCATTTAGAAATGGCCATTGTATTGACGTCACAACTGTGAATATTTACGGCCCACATCAACACATATTCAGTATTCAACAAATGAGCATAGTTGGTCATTTCACATGCGCAGAGGTCCATGTTATTTACATGTAGAGGGTGAAAATGGACATGGAACTACTGAAATATGAATGTTTTTAGTGCAACAAACCCTGACTGACATTATAATTGGATTAACGAAGGTAATGTCTGCTCTCGCTGACCACACTTCCACATGTTGTTCTCTTTCAGGCGGTTTTCACAGACCTTGAAATTCTCGCTGCCATTTTCGCCAGTGCAATTCACGACGTAGACCACCCGGGCGTCTCCAACCAGTTCCTCATTAACACCAGTAAGTGTGCTTTAATACAAACTACAACCAAACAACTGAGCACATGATGCATATCATTCACATTAACAAAACATTGCTGATGTATTTGATTACCGGTTGCTGGATTAGGCCATAAATACTATTAATAATAATAATAATAATAATAAAGCTTTTCTGCATGCTTTTGGTAAATATTGTTCAAGGTTAAATTATCAAATTATTTACATGTCTAAATATAATAATATCATTATTTATTTAAATGTGTAAAAATAATAATCTAATTTTTAAAATGTCTAAATATAATAATCTAATTATTTAATGTCTAAATATAATGATAAATTTGTTAAAATATCTAAATATAATTATATATATTTTTTAAATATCTAAATATAATAATCTAATTACTTAATGTCTAAATATATTTGTTAAATATCTAAATATAATCTAATTATTTAAATGTCTAAATATAATAATCTTAATTATTTAATATAAATATAGTATTATCATTATTTAAAAGTCTCAATATATCAATCGAATTATTTAAATGTATAAATATAATAACCTAATTATTTAAAAGTCTGAATACAGTCTCATTATTTAAATATCTAAATATAATAATTTAATTATTCAAATTTCAGTTTGGTCTAAAAAATAACAAAAAAAGTGTAATGTATTCATCTTTATTTACGACTATTCATAATTGAGCAATAAGGTAGGAATATATTTTTAGAAAATAGTAAACAAAACATTTTTTTAAAGAAAATTCATCAAGTTATCGTTCCTCTAAAAGATGTAATATTGACTTAATAGTTCCTTTGACTGGAAGGCATTATTCGACCAATCAGCATCCAGAAAGGGCACTGTGCATTTTATAAATTACAATATATGTATTTAAAAGCCTTTGTGTGGTAATGGATGGTCTATATATTCAGTGAAGCGGTTCAGAGCGGATCACTCTAGTGGTGTATTGATGAACTAAATCCCATCAGCTCTGAGACAGACCGACAGACCAGCGCACATCTGTCCTCAAAACCCCTTACATAAGTTTATTTTGACATCAGCAGCGCTGATATGACACATGTAAACACGTGATAAACACGTCACACGCTGTAATCTCTGGCAGACAGTGATGGAGTCCTGCTGCTGATGCAGAGATTAGCACAAGGTCAGGTCGTGAATTCGCCCTGTTATGTTGATGTTGTGTGTGTGTGTCCGCAGACTCGGAGTTGGCCCTCATGTACAACGACTCATCGGTGCTGGAAAACCATCATCTGGCAGTGGGCTTCAAACTCCTGCAGGAGGAGAACTGTGACATCTTCCAGAACCTGAACAAAAAACAGAGACAATCGTTGCGCAAGATGGTCATAGATATTGTACGTTTGCTGCACCTCCTTCACAATGACATCTAGTGTGTATTTGGTGAAGTCTGGCTCAAGGTTTTCTCATACGTTTCTCCAAGGTCTTAGCGACTGATATGTCCAAACACATGAACCTGCTGGCCGATCTGAAGACGATGGTGGAGACGAAGAAGGTCACCAGTTCTGGCGTGTTGCTCTTGGATAACTATTCCGACAGGATACAAGTGAGGAATCACCACAACTTCTGTCTCGGCCAATGGCGTCAATTGGGGGGCGGGACTGTCTTTTTGTTGACCAATGGTGTTTAAGAAACCCATTTGATCATTATCATTTATTTGTTTAATGGCAATACATTGGAAATTAGAACTTGTAGAACGACAGAATTACTTTTTTTTTTTATGACAATTATGATTTTTCGCAAATGTAAAATAAAGTTCTTTCAGCTCCATTTGACATTATTTCAATTATAATTTTTTTAATTCATAGAACTTCTATAACGGGATGGGATATAAATAAGTTTAACATTTATTATTTTAATATTTAACAGATTTTTTTATTATATGCATGCATGGAAGCTTATAAAACCATTTAAAAGATAACTGCAACTTTTTCTCTCACAAATCTGACGTTTTTTCTCAGGATTGTAAGGTATAAACTCGAACGTTATAAAGGGGGAAAAAGACGGACTCTTTTCTCAGAATTGAAAAAATGTTTATATTAAGTTTATTTGTTTTTTTATATTGAGTTTATATCACAATTCTGACTTTATAACTCGCAATTCTGAGGAAAAAAAGTTTATTTTGTATTCTGTGGTGGAAACAAGCTTCTATAATTATGATACTAGTTTGTTGTAAATATAGAATGTAATTTGTTTTAGCTGCATTTGACACATTTTACGAAATATAAAGTGTAAATTAAGCAGAAATTGCACATTTATAAAACTTCGATAACTATCTAATGGGATATTAAATAAGTTAGACATTAATATTTAACTTATTTTTTATTATGATACTGTTTGTTGTGAATATAGAATGTAGTTTTCACCAGAGGTGGGTAGAGTATCCAAAAACTGTACTCAAGTAAAAGTACAAGTAATAATCTTAAAAGTTGCTTGAGTAAGAGTAAAAAAGTATCCAATGAAAAAACTACTACTTTGGATCACATAGGCCTATATATATATATATATATATATAACATGACATTATTTAGATATTTTTTTATTTTAATGACTAAAATTATCATAATTAGATAAGCTATCTTTGCAACAAAAACAAGAAGAGACAAACATTATTTCTGTATATCTGTATATTATATCTATAGCCCAAAAACCATTGCCTGTCCTTTGGTTTGTATAATAGTATAATAACTTATACAACTACATTTGGATTATTAGACAATGTCGGAATAAAGTGACTCTATGGAGTTTTGCATTCAAGGGATGGGAACCATTGACACAGATTAGAAAGTGTTAAACTCTTCACATGTGCTCGCAGTCATGTCATGCCCAACACAACCAACGATCAAATGCACAGATCTTCTTCTGTCTGTTCTCCAAAATGTTTTTAAATGTAGGCTATATTTATGAAAGCATCTTTAAACTGGTTAACTGTGTCTAATAAGGCAGGCAAAGGCATTCGTTTTCAAGTCGAGTTCGCACGCCACTGCGCAATACACACATTGTGTGTGTACACACATTCATAAACTGGGCGATAGCTTATTTAATGTATAAATTAATGTATATGTCCAAAAAAAGGGTAATGTCATACTTTGTAGTAGTGCTATATGGCGTAATAATCTGTTTGGTTGTAAAATGTATTACCTGAATGAAATGAAATCGAATGTATCGTCGTGTGGAATAATTCATTCACAGACAGCTTACGAAGTAACATACGAAGATGTTCAACTAATAAAGATCTTCATCGCTGGCAAAAAATATGATGCATTTGCAGATTTACTTTCTAGACTGTACTGTAGACTGTGGACCGCCACTTCATAAACGCTCTTGATGTTCTTAAATCTTCCTGTTACGACTCCGAGACGATTCAGTGCGTGCAGGAAACTGAACAGATCATTCAAACTGATTCGCGAACCGATTTACACAGATCTGCCCAACTTGTTTGATGAAGTCTTTGAACAGAATCGACTCAAAAGAGTGATTCATTTGTGAATTGAGCATCGCTCATGCCCAGAAAAAAAGAGAGAGCGCGCGCTTAGAATAAACTACGCTTTTAACAACATATTGCATTAAAATAAAGTAACGAGAGGAACGTCGCCAAACGTAACGAAGTAAAAGTACTTTTTTTCATTAGAAATGTACTCGAGTAAAGTAAAAGTACCCACAATTAAATCTACTCTTAAAAGTACAAATTTTCCAAAAAAATACTCAAGTAAATGTAACGAAGTAAATGTACTTCGTTACTACCCACCTCTGGTTTTCACAGTTGCATCTGAAACAATTTACAATATTTAAATATTCAATAGTTAAATAGAATTTACTGGGAAAAATTGTTGCTTAATTTGCCAAGTTATCAGACATGTAATGATACTGATGTGTTGTGAATATGGCTGATGGCTTGTTACTGAAGTGTGTGTTTGTGTTGGTCAGGTGCTCCAGAACATGGTGCACTGTGCGGATCTCAGTAACCCCACCAAACCCCTGCAGCTGTACAAGCAGTGGACGGACCGCATCATGGACGAGTTCTTCAGTCAGGGCGACCGCGAGCGAGAGCGAGGGATGGAGATCAGCCCCATGTGTGACAAACACAACGCCTCGGTGGAGAAGTCTCAGGTACCAGTGATCTTCACTGTGGGCCATTAGCTTTGAATACACTTTGTGTAAAATTGCTAAACTAATATGACATCTATTGGGCAGTCCCTCCAGAAAAACGCGATTATGCGATCACATGATTCAGTGCATAATCAGCCAAAGTAATTTTTTCAGATACGCCGCATAAATTGGCGATTTCCGTGCAAAATATGCATGACTTCATAATCCTCGCATTTTCGTTGCAAAAAAGTCACATATATCTTAGCAGAAAGTTGAAAAATGTTGCGTTTGCTTCACACGAGAGGCGCCGTTTCCCCCTGTTGCCATGGGAACGTTATGAAGTGACGTAATTACGCGACGTGAACATCATCGTAAAGCTGTAAAACAGGAGCACACTTTATTTTTCATTTATTCATTTTTACAGAAGTTGTAGCATATTCCTTTTGTAAAGGTACAGAACTCGTTTGACTCATCAATGTTTTGTAAGTTTGATGTGTTTATTAAGGTCTGAAATAAAACAAGATGAGAACTGAAATATTCCAGCACTTTCTGTGATGTAGTTATGCTTGCTTATCATAGGAAGTCATAAGAAACGTCTCTTTACATTATTTAAATGACAGCCTAGTGAGAACAGGGTGTTGGTGGAATCACTTTTTCTTCTCTTTTTCATCAAACCGCAGTTTTTGCAAGTTCCCGTAATTTCATCGCATAAAATTGCATAAATATCCCGCATATTCCATCGCATTTTTAAAGAAAACGGGCCGCATAATCAAGGATTTTTGCCTGCAACAATCACAAAAAAACTCTGATTAGGGATTAGGGCTGAGCCGTCTCGAAAACTTATGAATGCATTTTTAAGCATTGTGATTTTAACCTGTTATATGCAGTGAAAGACAACTGTGTGCGCGCACATAAAGCAGCTGCTCATAGAGCACGTCAGTACTGAACTGGACTGTTCTTACTGGGCTTAAACTGGCAAATACACACACTTATACTGTGTGTCGACATGCCCGTCTTTGCGAGTATCCTCAAAAACACAGTCGTTTATGTCTTAGGTGAAGGTAAATGGTTGAGAAAGAAAGCACATGTGTATCAGAATATTAGATCAGTGCTTTCGCTCTTAAAGTGACAGTAGCCTAACAATCCTGCTTTGTTCTATTGTAGTTTTTGTTCTATCGCTTGTAATTATTTTCTTTGTTCTGACTTCATCACTGACAGCTTGTCAGGGTTTTTTTTGTTTGTTTTTTACTTATGTTAGTTCGGCTAGTATTAGTTTTTTATGTGATTTTGACATTTTAAACTATATTTTAAGCAAAAATAAAAAAGATAATACAAAAAATATATCGTGATTTATAACGTTATCGTGAAATAAAATTAATATTGGAATATAACATTTTGGTCATATCACCCACTCCTAAAATCTATAGACATTAATCTAAAGCATCAAATAAATTAATAATAAATTAATTAAAAAACAATTGTTTATTGTACTTCATTCTAATTTGTGAGTTTAGGATTATGTACTGTATATATTATTCTATGACTGATGAATATTTTTCATTATTTTTATTTTAGTTTAAGTTTTAGTATTTTTTTTACTACATTTTTTTTTTTAAATCTCTTAAGTTGAAGTACTAAAACTGAAATAAAGTAAATTAACGCTAATTTCAGGTAGTTGCCAAGGCAGCATTTCTAATTTTTGTTTAATAAGTATTTTATACAATTTATTTATTTTTTATTTACTTTTTTAACTTTATTTCAATTAGCGAAAAGGAAAATCATTTCAGTTTTAATCAACAATGAGAAATAATTAAATGAACCTGTAAAGGGCACGTTTGACACACTTTTTTTTTCTCCCAATCACACATTTCATTCATCAGTATCAATTAAGTGTCATTCTGATGCTTAAACAATTCATCTTTTTGAAAGTGGACATTCTTGTGCATAATTATGGAAACTTCAAATATATGTTATATATGTATGTTGTATAAAATAAATAGTTTATTTCAATACATTTGCTTTACTGTAAACTTCTTTTATACGTGAAGTGCAATAATCTACAGAGTGACTAAGTGACCGAGCTTAGTCTGTCTTCAAAGCCTTCATGAATTTGAACCCTTTAACTTCAGATCTATGCTGTGACGGTTAGCAGCTTAAACTGAAAACACATTACTAAGGCTACGTCCTAAAAACGTAAAAACTGTTTTTTTTTTTCAAACATTTTCTCATCCACACTGAAACGTCATAAAACGCTAAATTCACCTTTATTACGCATGCGTTAACCCTCACAAAAGCTCACTGAGATGATACAGAACCAAGCAAAAATAATAAAGTTATCGCGCAATTCTTCTGGCAGGATGTGTCCAGGTCGCTCTCACTCACGAACATATGTTTGGTCTTCTCATGTATTTCCGCAGAACAGCGAATGCGAGTGAATTTTCTGTCATCTTTACAGGACTGTGATATGAAGAGTGATATTAAAGTAACTGTGTGAAAGTGAATCGCACTTAACAGGCACAATATTGGTATAAACATGAATATCTATGTGTTCAACATGCGTCACATGACTAAACTTACATCATCGTTTATAAATACCTCCGTTTCCTCAGTCCACACTACAACACGAAAACAGAGTTTTCAAATTGATCCACTTTGGAAAGAAACACAAATCTCAGTGTGGATGAAAGGCCAAAACGGAGAGAGAAAAAGATGCGTTTTCAAACGAAACCGTATTAGTGTGGACAAGGCCTACATTTAGCAGCTATTACTATAGAAATGACAGTTAAATTGACCGTTGATTTGTTGCACCTGTCTCCAGGTGGGCTTCATCGACTACATCGTGCACCCGCTGTGGGAGACGTGGGCCGACCTCGTGCACCCCGACGCTCAGGACATCCTGGACACGCTAGAGGACAACAGAGAGTGGTACCAGAGCACCATTCCCCAAAGCCCATCGCCCGCTCCCGACCAGCCCGAGGACAGCAGCCGGTCCGGCACAGACAAGTTCCAGTTCGAGCTGACGCTGGAGGAGGACGGAGAGTCCGACACGGAGAAGGACAGCGGGAGCCAGGCCGAGGAAGAGGAGGAGGAGGAGGAGGAAGAGGAGGACGACAACAGCTGTAGTGACTCCAAAACTCTCATCACACAGGACTCCGAATCCACAGAGATTCAAGAGGCGGAGGAGGGGATTTCAGAGGAGGTTTCCACTGAACCCAGTATGGTGGAGGAAGAGGAGGATGAGGAGGAGGAGCCGACAGACACGTAGCTAATATTTAATAATAGACAATGAAATTGAGTTCCAAAGCGCACGTTGCACTCCGAGACCTCGACTCCTCTCCACGAGCTGCCTGGAGACCAGAGGACACTAAGACTTCGGTAGGTTGTCGTTTTATTTGCACTCAGGAATAACATTTCAGTCCTCTGTCTTTTTCGAGCTTGGTTTTGTTTACTTTTCCCCCTCCTCCTCCGGGATTCGACACAAAGCAATCGGAGGAGACGCCAGCGGGGATCCACGCGGGAACACGTTTCCTTGGATTTCAAAGAGACCTTATTTTCTACGTTTTAAGTCTTCCTAAACTTTGACTGAGACAAAATTTCACAAAAGACAAAAACCCCACAGCCCAGCGCTGTCACGGCCTCTCGATGATTTTGTACGGTATACATACAGATTTTTACATGGTTACTTTTAATATCAAAGCAGCAGCTGTTGCGTTTTCACTGAAACTTGACGCGAAGGGTAACTTGCAAGTACGCAACGTGGGTCGTGCGTTCGCCACCATACACACTCATATCACTGCTGTCACACACACTCCTCTCAGAAGCTTTACCTCCTGTCAATCATCTACAGACGCTTCATGTTCATTGAACTCTTTTCTGATTCATTTCTGTCTTGAGTTCTTTCAGCACTTAAAGCCTGGATTATAAACATATTAACACATTTATAATATGCATCTATTCATAGTTAAATTCACTGAAACACATCAGTATATATATATATACAGGTGAAACTCGAAAAATGAGAAAATCGTGCAAAAGTTCATTTATTTCAGTAATTCAACTTAAAAGGTGAAACTAATATATTATAGACTCATTACATGCAAAGTGAGATATTTCAAGCCTTTATTTGTTATAATTGTGATGATTATGGATTACAGCTTATGAAAACCCCAAATTCAAGCTTAGAATATTGTGAAAAGGTTTTCATAAGCAAAATGATAACAAATAAAGGCTTGAAATATCTCACTTTGCATGTAATGAGTCTATATAATATATTAGTTTCACCTTTTAAGTTGAATTACTGAAATAAATGAACTAATTTTTTACAGTTTCACCTGTACATATATATATATTAGTGTTATCAAATCGATTAATCGTGATTAATCACATATAAGTAACTTATAATAACTTAAGTTTGTGTTCATATAATGTGTGTGTGTGTATATATGCATACATACATGCTTTATGTATTCATAAAGCATTTACATACATAAACCCAACCACACACATATATATTTAAATTAAAATATTAACACACACACATGTGTGTGCATGTGTTAATATTTAAATATATTATTATGGATTATATATATATAAATGTGTATAATACAGGCACACATTAATATAAATATATATTGTTTTTGTAAATTGTGCCTTTAAGTTTAATTACACACACACACACACACATATATATATATATATATATAATATTCATCACAGGCACCAAGTAAAGTGTTACCAACCTTCATTTAGGAACTTCATCGTTGACTTCAGTCTTTAATCATGCGAAGACTTTTGTCTTTAATCCTGTTGGTTCTCGTCATCACTCCAGCTCAAGCTAAACCCCTGCTAAAGCAACATCCCGTTACGGGTGTATCACATGTTAACCTTAAACCTCTCAAGGCATTTATCTGAAGCACTTCTGTTGTAAGGACATCTGTAGTGTGTTTGTGTTTATTTTTTTGGCCTTTTATTTGCAGGATCTCACATCACGCGTGAACTAAAAACACCACATCATGTACGTCGGACATGAGTAGCTCCTCTATACGAGTGTCTGTTGATGTTCGCTGCCTTTCGATTGGACTCATTTTCCCACATCCACTCATTAGATCGGAGATCTCCTCTTAGGGCTAGATGCAGTTTAGCGTCAAAATCCGCATTTTCATTTCATGCCAAAACTTCCCTCCCGCACCGGACAAGCACTATGCGGCACGTGGCTTTTAACAACGACTTATTTATATCAGTATATGGTTTTTATTTATTGTTTGAAAGCAGTACTGTAGACCATCAACTGTAGCATAGAGCGTGTGGACTTGCAAGTTACAGGTCTTTGGTCGTGTACATAGAACAAGCCTTTTTAAAGTCTGTATGAAATATAATACGCTCACAGAAACTTGAAACCTGGCTCGAGTAGTACTGAAATATTTTTATTTAAGTTTTGTGCCATGATATTCTTTCCTCACCAGATGACCTTACCTGATTATGGATTTTTTTGTTGTTATATATATTTAGTTTTTTTGGCTGTTTACAACGATGTATTTATTTTGCTGTATATATTGTAATGTTTGTTGTAAATGATGACAGATTCTAAACTTCATCCCGGATGGAGTTGCTGTATTTGGTAAACTCTTGTTGAGAGAATGTTTATTATTATAGATATTATCCAATGTAAAAAAACAACAAAAAAAAAACAATAATATTCTGTATAAAAATGAGCTGGTTTCTGGAGATCTGGGGAAAACCAAACCGTACGAGACGCGTCGCCACTGGCGTTTGGCCCCAGGGCTGTGCCTTAACTTTAAAACATCTGTGTGTGTGTGTGCGTTTGGTCTCTTTACGTGTTTTAGAGAGTCTGCCCGAGTATCAGGGCATCTTATGTGCTGCATTTAGGACGCCTTGGGTTTCTTCTTTTCATTTGTAGGTCTGAAACAGTGGCACACAGCGAATGCAATAGACCCAGGACAGTTTGCTTTGCCCTTGTGATCTTCTACTTTCATGCTGTTTAACTTTGTTCAGGTACCGTCTGCTACCATCATCTCATCCAGCCTTGTAGATGTGCTTGTGCACGAACTGAAAGAGTTGCAGATGTTAAATAAGCATACTTTCTGACACGCATACTGTAGATTTTAGCAGCCCTGGACCAAAGCCAATCGTGGCTATTATTATTATTATTACTATTATTGGTATTTTTTCAATGTCATTAAAGGGATACTTTTAAGATTTGATTCCTAAGTTCTGCTGATTAAAAACCGAAACACTTTTGTCTCTTACAGTCTTTTGCCGGTACTGTAGATCCATCTCCAATCGGTTTAAACTACAAAAAAAAAAAAAAAAAAAAAAGACAGAAAAAAAATCATTTTATATGCAACGAATGAAATAAAAGCATGGGTTGATTCCACACGTGTGTGTGTCGCATGTTTGTGTGTGTTGCGGATGTGAAGCTTGTCTTTGGTTAACTGAAGAACATGATTTGGTTTGAACGAGTCAAACTGAAAGTCTTCTGATGTGGTTCGTCATGCGGTGCGTCATCAGTTCTTCCAGAGAATCGCTGACATCTAGTGGACGCTCTGCAAACGACAACCTCGTGCGCCACTGTGATCTTGGCCATTTTATTAAAGGTCCCGTTCTTCATGGGTTTTTTTAAGCTTTGATTGTGTTTACAGTGTGCAATATAACATGTGTCCATGTTTCGCGTGTAAAAAAAAACACAGTATTTTTCACACAATGTACTTATCTGTATACCGCTGTTTTCACTGTCCAAAAAACGGCCAGATGACTTCCTTGTTTTATGAAATCCCTCCTTCAGAAATACGTAACGAGTTCTGATTGAGCCAGCGGTTCCTGTGTTGTGATTCGACAGCAGCTGATCGCACGTTCCCCGGAAAGGTCACGCCTCTCTTACCATAAATTGGAGATGCATATGCGCAGCTGAAGTGCTTCTTCTCCGTGGGAGCGCAACAAGACCACGCCCCCTTTTTTGTGTATTCCTGTGGGTGGAGATTAGTCAAAAAACTGTTCTAGTTACGCAGGGTTTATGCAGGAATCATAGAGATGAATTTACTACCTTTTACTACCTTTTTTACTACCTCCACAATATTTTTTACTACCAACACGACATATATTCTATGTAACGTTACAATGTTCTCAATATAATTCATAATCCCACGTTTATAATGAACAACGCGTTATGGTTATTGTGTTATTAAAAACTGTGTACGCAGAGGGGCGGGGTGACCAAAGCTCATTATCATTTAAAGGGATGTGATTGTGCACTGAAACGGCGTGCTGAAAACAGAGCTATTTTTGAGCTGGTAAAATGAGTGTTTTCTTAAAATACTAATGAGAATTTTTGATAAAAGTATATTACAAAGTTTTCATTTAGACCCTAAAGATTCATATTAACTTGTACAAAAATGGCATTATATGACCGCTTTAACCCTAGCCCTTGAGTTATCCTAACCATTACGTTAGCCCTTAGCCCTAATAAGGTGAATAATAACCTTGGCACTTAAAAACAAATGACACTTAACAGCCATAAACTTTAATAAAGATTAATAATAAAGTGTGTCACATCACACACACTTACCCACAAACACACATTCTCACACACACAGACTTAAGCAGTGAAATTACTATCCCAAAACAGCAATTTATTTAAATCACATCTCTAAATGTGCTTCAAATATGGCACTGCTTTGCTCCTCCCTCACGCGAACCCGTTAAATATTTTCAATTAGGGATGCACGATACCACTTTTTGCAGAACGAGACGGATACCAATACTTTCATTTTTGGTACTCGCCGATATCGATACCGTAACCGATCCCTGAATTTTCACTGCATTTGTAATTTTTAAATGTATTAGTAGATAAACCAAAAGAATATAAATCATATTAGTTGGCTTAATTTGTTCATCAAATATATATTTCCTTCAGATATTTTCATGCTTAATTAATCCTGCTAAAAAGCATGCTTCTGTTTCTGTCACTGTTCATTCTATTGCTCTATCATATTTTATCTTTCATTTAATACAGGGTATACACAGAAATTCTTAAAATTAATTTAATACCTTCACTATATTTTTTAATACCATCACGACTTCAAGATGCAACTGTAGTGGCGTATATAGAGACAAGTAAAGTAATGAAATATCTTCGAAAACTTGCATTTCCCCATAATGTCCAGGGTTTTTTCCTTGGTCAAAATTGGTCTTCGTTGGTGGCCGACAGACACTTATCCTTTCTTGCCCTTTTTAAAAAAAAAATACTTCTTTGCTGGACGTGATAATTGTTTTGGTATAATCATATCAATATCAAAAAGTAGAATAAAAACGGAGCATTAAAAAGTTTATTTTAAAAGTTTATTGAAGTCTAATTTTCTACCATATACTGTAAAATTTAATAGAATTAGCTGCCAGATACTTTTTTTTTAAAAATTAAATAACAAAAATTGCTGCTAGATAACAACTTGCTTTGCACTTTTTTTCTGGTTTCACCTCACTCCAGTCTAAACTAATTTTTTTTTTTTTTTTGCAATGTTTCTACACATTATAACATAAATAACCTGAAAATACTACGTAGTTTACAACATACATGAATTGTTTGTTCATATTACTTCACAGTGCATTAACTAATGTTAACAAATACAACTTTTGATTTCAATAATGTAGGCTATATGGTGAAATTGACATTAAGAAAGATTAATTAATGATGTAGACGTGCAGTTTATTAATAGTTCATGTTAACTAATGTAGTTAACTAGATTTTAATAAATGGAACCATATTGTGTTACCGATTCAGAAGTCCCGTGAGGACAGATCCGTTGTGTTAACCATTCATTAAAGTGACGCGTCATTAGCGGACGTGTACGCATTGTGTGGTTATCCCATCAGTTAGGACATCGCACAAAATTTGTGTCAACAAATAGGTTTTTTTAGGATAGATTTTTCCTTTATTGAAAGTGTGGTTATGTCAGCTGAATGTGGCACACGCCGTGAGAGAAGATAAGGCAACGTTTTTTTAGCACAATTCACACACAGCGGGAAATAAATTTCCAATTGCGCCACGTGAAACTTCGGTCTTCCGACCTTTTACCATCGTGTCTGTCAATTGATTTTGATTAATATGAGCGAGGGAGAGAGAGCAAGAGTGAATTGAGTGCGCGCGCGCAGCCGGGGCTCTCTCTCTGTTCCTTCTTTCAGTTAACATGCACCCTGTCACAAGCGTAGCAGTCAGTCGTCTACATTAGGCTACTCACCGATCAAATATGGCTTTGGCGGCCGACTGATGACTGAAATAGAAGCGAACTCGCGAACAGGTTGGGCAGCAAGCCAGGCCAGCCGGGTACCCAGTTTGTTTCAGCGCGCGCGAACGAACAAACACCACGTCACATGATATCGCACAGGTCCTACTCGCAACATATAAATAAATCCACGCGAATTTTAGAACAAAGTCCTGCACTTAACACAAATTGAAACTCATAGGCCTAGTTGGATGGGGGTTCGAAAATTTACTACTTCGTCAGATGACGTTTACTACTTTTTACTACTTTTTACTGGCCTTAATTTGGCATAATTTAATTTACTACCTTTTACAACCCCGCGGAAACCCTGTTACGTCATTAAAAAAAGGAAGAAGAGGGATGTAGTCCAAACTGGCCGTTCGCTGTATGCTTTGAAAGGGGATTTCTGTTAAATAAAATATCTTGCTAGGCATTGAACTTCGAGCTTTATAATTTTAAAGGTATTATTTATGCTCTAACAGCAACATTACACACTAATTAAAGTTTGAAAAATGCAATCGCGACGAACGGGACCTTTAAAGTCCAACTGAAGTGCCTTGAAACGCGCTTTATTCAATTGTCGACGTAATTTCTACAGGAACTGGAAGAAAGGGGCGGGACATATTGAACAGCCCCTCCCCCTTTTTTTAAATGGCCAATAGGGTTTAGTTTATATCACAGCTCAGAGCCGTTGAGTTCAGTAAAGCTGCAGTTTCCTCCTAATCTCCATATCGCTTTCAAATATCATTCTGTGCAGAATTCAAATGAGTCCGATTCGTTCATATGATCTGCTGTGTGTATCGTGTCTCTGGATGATGTGGGTCACATAACACTAATGTGAATATTTACACTGTCTGAATCGTTCCCTATCCCCTATATAGTGCACTGTGTGCCGGTCACCACGTGGAAAATAGTAAATGTGTGAAGAGTGATTTCAGCGCAGCTTCAGCGTCTATTTATAGTGAAGGGGGCGGAGCTTCAGATTCTAGAGAGCATTTGATTGGACAGAACACCTGATGAGAAGCTGAAGTGCAAAGTGATGTCATCAAAATCATTGATCCATATTGGCGGAGGTGAGAAACAGTCATTTTTAAATGTTTATATCTTATAAATGCTAATTTTGTCATTGTTTTGGAGAAAAGTAGCTTATAGATAACAGGCTAACATATTCATAATAAAAGATTTCATTTTGATTTCATGGGGACTTGAAAGGTTTCCTCTAATTTTATTGCCAAAAAAAGCTCTTGCATTAAATATACTTGGCATGTGCTATTTTATATAGTAGACATATATAATAACGTGAAATTTTATAATAATAATTATCCTGATGGTAGGGCCAGTGCAGCGAATGCAGATGGAAACACGATGTAATAATAATATTAGCATATTAAATATCGATAAATAAAACTGACATCATAAGGTATTTTAGAATATTTAATGTATATATTTTTTTCAATGGATCTGAAGTAAGTAAATAGAGCCTAAAGAAGTTTAAGGCACATTTATGTGTAACAGAACCGCAGCGCCCCGTCGAATATAAATGGAAACTGAGCTTCTGCTTCCACTTAGTGGCCACATAGAGTAACCGCTGCATATTAACAACTGTTCATATTACACACTTTTCTAAGCGACTGGAGAATATCATTTTGGGGGGATTTAGCTTCTTATGTTCCAGGTTATACCAACTTTTTGAATTGATCAAATAATCAACCCTAATAGGCTTTTAAATATAGAATAACACGTCTATAAACGTGCCATACATACATGTGTCGAGGGGAATATAAAACTATGCCTTCCAGCGTTCATAACTTCAAAACCTTACTTAAATATTTACCATGGTAATGGTTCTGCCAGAACACCACCACAGACACTGTTAGTGTTACAAATAAATACAATGATAAACAAGAGTGTCATCATATATCTTTGTATGATATGCACAAATGTGCGTTGAAAATGTTCTAGCCTAAACCGCATTTATAAAAGCAGAAGTGAAAATGTTGGTTTACCACGAAAATTAACTTCCTATCTGAAAGTACGTCAAACAACGATTGCCAAAGATTGACTGATTTCACTGCTGACTGAAATGATGCTGTTGATGAAGTATTGTGATTAAACGTAAAAGACTCGTACCAAACAGATAAGAAAGCTGGTTTTATTGGAGATTCACAATCACAACCAACCACCTTGACGTCATTGAATTTCGACAGCATCACACCTATCAGTGACTTGTCTTATAAAAAATAAATAAAACTTTTTTGACGGTGTAAACTCTAAAAAAAACTCTCAATCCAAAACGAATGTTTAAAAGCAAACATGTTGAAGATTAGCCGTTTCCCATAAAAGCCGTTTATTCAGCGTAGTGAAGCATCTCCTCCATTGACATCCATTAAAAACGGCCTCTGGTTTACTTCTGCATAAGTTACCGGTTTTTTGTTTGTCTGGTTTCTTGTTTTTGTTTTTAACCTTGCGTGCTTGCCTTTAACTGACTTTGGATAGGATATAAGGAGATCAAAATTGATCAAATAAATGTGCGTTGTCATGCTTGTCATAACCTCGTGCTGCCGACAGGTGGCAGTGAAACCAAGTCAGCGACACTAACATTACTGACCTCTAGACTAGAGTGCGGATGAATCATTCATGACCATAGACTAAAAATAATAATAATTACGATTCAAATGTTCTTTGATCTTCTGAGACGTGATAATTGTACAGTACAATCTGTAGGCTACTCTTTAAAAACGCACGTCTTCGTTAAACTCGTCGAACTTGACAGTCGTGAAGCATTTTGTGCAAAAAACCTACACAAACGTACGTTTAAGTTGAATGTAGGATAAAACAAAGGATAAAATATATATTTACAATGTAATTTAAATCATTGTCCAGATCACTGCTCAACACAGCCGTTGTCACATGGTACCTGTTACGTTTCTCATCGATGATCCAGGTCAGCCAATCACATGCGTGATACATGTTACTTCACTCATCGATGATCCAGGTCAGCCAATCACATGCGTGATACATGTTACTTCTCTCATCGATGATCCAGGTCAGCCAATCATATGCGTGATACATGTTACTTCACTCATCGATGGTCCAGGTGAACCAATCACATGCGTGATACATGTTACTTCACTCATCGATGGTCCAGGTGAACCAATCATATGCGTGATACATGTTACTTCTCTCATCGATGATCTAGGTGAGCCAATCACATGCATGATACATGTTACTTCTCTCATCGATGATCCAGGTGAGCCAATCAAATGCGTTTGCTCATATTGGAGCCTCTTAGGAAACAATTACTAGTCCTCTATAACAATATAATCGTGTTGCCCAAAGAAACAATCAAAAGTTGTACTAATACAACAAAAGAGCACCGGAGTATCAACACAATAGGAATATTTATTGATATTTTCAACAGTAATGATGACACACGTTTGTCATACACACTCCACACATACAGAATAACCAGCTCTAGAGTGATTCAGTCATCTAAAATATAAGAAATCACTGCGGATATATCACAAGTTAGGTCCAACAGTTGTTGGTTTTTTTCCACACAAACCAGCTTTAAAAACAAAACAAAATTTAACAACTGTATTTTGGGAACAGTACAGTACAGTACTAATATAAAATCTTTATATTAGTATTTACACATGTAGCTTACCGCCAAAGAAAATTAAAATAAACATTATTATGTTCCTACATGAGTTACTCTAGTAGGGGAATGCAAATATGTAGTGTTAATGATACAATTATGACAATAAATGATTTAAATGCAAACAAAGAGGTTTGCTTTTCTAAAGATAAAGTACCCATGTTTTATTTGTTTGTTTTTTTGGACATGGTAGACTCATAGAAGAAAAGGTATCGTTACCATCTAGAACTGAACTTTTTGTATAGCCTGTTTAGATGTTTTTCACTCCTTTTTTTTAGCTTGTTTTTAAAAAGCAGTTTTTATGCATGCTGTACACCTGAAATGCAGCGATTATAAAACTACTGAATACTCTTTTGCAGAAGAGTGATTGCAGAAATATAGCCCTATGCATGCTCTAACTGAATGAGATTTACACACAAACACAAAGAAAAACCACAGAGATGACTTGCAACAAGATACACGTTTACTTTTCTCCATACTAGTATATACACCGACACACACACACACACACTCGCACACCTATATGTAACTCCACAGTATTTTTGTGTTAATGTCAGCACAAAGATAGTTTAACACAGAAGGTGAGGCAGAGCGATCATCCACACGAGGGATAAGATAGTGTGCAAAATCAGCATGGCACATCGAGACGCTCCACACACACACACACACACACACACACAGTCATTCAACTATATACAAGAGATAGGGATTCGAAATATTGCACTTGCTGGCCCACTGCGCCCCACATACTGAGGGACGCATAAATGAACAAATAAATAAGATTATAGAGATACAGGTATCTAAATAGAGATGTTGTACAGTTTCATGCAGGGACGATGCTAAACGTGGCTTGTGGTGGGGAAACGAAGTACTGATTTTCTATATTCTGAGGACACATCAATTAACTATTTAGTAATATACGTACCGGCATATTCAGCCTACAGTACATCTGTGACCATGATATATTTTCAATAATGCCGGATATGGTCGGCCTAATGTTTTATATGTACTACACTCACAAGACCACACATATAAACAGACCACACCATGTACTTTTATCGTTTAAGGGCTATGTGTTTTCAGTTTTACCTTAATTCTACCTAGATTATTATTATACATCACAATGGAAGTTGGACAATCTCTAGGGATGAGAAACCAATAAAACCATCTAGAAGATGAATCGCATGAAACCCCTCAGGAACATGTCCACGTCATATTTCAGCCCAGAATGAAATAAAATGGAGTGAGTGATTAGAATGATATTTTATATAAAGAGAATGACGCCTATTTTTAGGACAAATAGTTTTTTTTTAGATAGATAGATAGATAGATAGATAGATAGATAGATAGATAGATAGATAGATAGATAGATAGATAGATAGATAGATAGAAAGAGATGGATGGATGGATAGAAATGGATGGATAGATAGAAAGAAATGGATGGAAAGATAGAAATGGATGGATGGATAGATAGAAAGAGATGGATGGATAGATAGGAATGGATGGATGGATGGATGGATGGATGGATGGATGGATAGAAATGGATGGATAGATAGAAAGAGATGGATGGATAGATAGGAATGGATGGATGGATGGATGGATGGATGGATGGATGGATGGATGGATGGATGGATAGAAATGGATGGATAGATAGAAAGAGATGGATGGGTGGGTGGATAGAAATAGATAGATAGATAGATAGATAGATAGATAGATAGATAGATAGATAGATAGATAGATAGATAGATAGATAGATAGATAGATAGATAGATAGATAGATAGATAGATAGACTGATAGTACTGTAAAAAAAATGTGAAAATGTTTTTTATGCAAAGAATACATTTGATTTTGAGCTGAAATATGATCCAGGTATTGCCAGATTCCGAGAGTTCGCCCTAGATCTGCTCTTCCTCCGCAACACAGAGGCTTGTTATATTTCTGACATTTAAAAATATGCGTCCACAGCCAAAGTCATGTAAGGTTCGTGGGATGAAATATTGATGCACTTCTGAAAATAGCTGCACATTTCCTTGGCTATCACTGCATCATTTTACAGACGAGCTCAGATTCCTTATAACGTCTAATATCCCTGAATCCTCTCCGGCCGTGAGCAGAAAACTAGATAAGAAACCAGCCAATCACGTCCTCCGCGTGCCAGCAGAGACCGAGCCGGAACAGCGACGGCAGCGATAAAGCAGGAGAAATGCTGGAAAAAGGGCTTGGGGGGAAAACACAAACTCCACTTCATCTACGTTTCGTTTTCAGACACACGCCGCTCATGAAGCAAATCATTTACTTTTCTTTTTCTTTGAATAAATAGATAAATAAATATCTCATTTCATCAAGTCAGAGTGAATTCATTTACAATGATCAAAGGAAACGCGTAGAAACATTTAATGCACATCTTTTTCCCTGTAGTGAAAAGCTACTTGAATCCACAACATTATATTTATCTGACTGAGGTATATACAAACCTATGTACACTAGATATATCATGTATTCATAGAGGTGACTTTACTATTCTTTAATAATCTATAGTGTACACATACACACACACACACACACAGCTGATATCACAGCCGCTGCTAGATGGGAAATTTCAACTCGATTAATATGGCATGAATTCCTGATCTACAAAAACAAGGAGTCGAGTGTGTGTGTGTGTGTAATGCAGCGCCTGACCATCTGCTAAGCCCCGCCTTTAAAAAGAATTCTGACCAATCCCACCACAGCAAGGAAGTCCTGTGTGGTGATGTAATTATATTTACATTTTTTAACATTTAAAATGTGTAAATTTAGAATCAACTCATCACATATTTGTATAACGCTCTTCACGATACACATTGTTTCAAATCAGCTTTACATAATGTTGATAATTACAATTAGGGATGCACGATATATCAGCCACCACATCAGTATCGCCGATATATGTTAGATTGTAATGTTATCGTTATCGGCCCGATAAGAAAATTCGACCGATATATTAAAGCCGATAAATGATGTTTTATTTCCTTCAGCTGAGACTCTTCAGAAGCGCACTTGTTCAACATGATGGTTTTGAATTTCTTGAAATATGATTGAAATCACACTGAAAATACAGTATATGAATTTTGGCGCAGGTATTGCGCATAATGTGACTCATTCTTGCAGGGTTCGCACTTATGAAGCGGGAAATTACCGCAAATGTTTATTAGCGAAATGAATCAACACGGATTATCACATCAAATCAGTCATTTGAAAACTTTCTTGAGAAGTGATTTCAGTAAAACTGTGTCTCGCCTCTTCATCTCGCTTCTGGATTTAAAAGACATCACGCCTGCACTATAAGCGCTGCGATACAACACAACACGGGAATCACTTGCCCACGTCTTTTTAAAGCTTGCTGATTTGAACATTGCAAGTGATTTTATGTCATTCAGTAGCACTGAGCTCGTTGAGAGACTGTTTTCTGTGTGCATACTAACAGCGCATGTTAAGAGCGCGCGTCCTGGTGAGTATTCACATGAAGACAGTTGCTTATGTCTTACGTGAATGTAAATAGTTGAGAAAGAAAACGCACGTGTAACATCCGGATCTTTGACAGCAGCTTAATAACTTTAATTGTAAGGATTTACCTGTTTAATGTATTAACAGTGAAGACTATCCAGTGTTATTTAACATTTGATTACTTTTTTAAATGCTACCTACCTAAACAAGTGCAAATATGATGAGATCAAAAGTGTCAAATGCACGCCTGAGCTTTTGTGTTATTTAAACTATACGATCGTATGTGCGTTGATTAGTGTTAAAAGAAAATAAATGTCTTGAATGATGCACTCACCTCTCGATCTCTTAATTTAACTTACATGTCAGTGGCAAGTGGCAGATGCTTAGCAAGGTTTGATGGCTCTTCATCAGCAAAGTAATTTTAAATTTCACTTCTACTGTCCTCTTTATTGATTAGTTTTGCGAGTGTTGAGTGAGATTTAACTGCTTTATATATTGTGTTCTTCTATGTTGTCATATTTGCTGGTTTCTAGTGAGTTTGGGAGCACACTGCCACCTAGCGGTGAAACTCAGAACCGCAAACAGCGTATCGAGCACCGAAATGAGCAAATCACGATATCGTTCCGCTTCAAATCAGATATATACTGGTATTTTCCCAGTGCCGATATACAGCGAAACCCTAGTCTGTCATTAAGGCTGCATATAATTGTAATGAGAATGGCTTTTAAATGGTGAGACTTTTGTTTTTGTAATCAGACTTTAACCTGTTAACTGTCCCTTTTTTTTTAATATACATGAAAATGCACATTTCGAACTTAAATGGTTGTAATTCAAGAATGCTTTGGAATATAGACGTAAGATTGGTCTCGTCTTAAAGAAGACATTTAGCAGATTTTTGAAGAAGTGAAATAAATTAAGAAAGTGAAACAGAAAAAAAGTTACAGAAGTTTGAGTTTATGAAAATGTACAATGTAAAAAATGTAATTATTCATAAATATATGTTTATACTCTAAAACTGCAAAAAAAAATCAAAGCCAAAAATCTGAACAAGTTGTGTTTCAAATTTTAGGTTGATATCTCAAAAAATTAGCTTTCAATAAGATTTTGTTAATCTTACTGAAACAAATGGTGAATCTATCATTTTTGTCTTTATATTTAAAAAAAACTTCAGACCTTTTTTTCTAAAATAATTGAATGGATGCTATCTTTTGAACTCTTGGCATGAAAACAAAACTGAGGTTTCTACCCTTCTTTCATGATTTTTCATGTTCATCACTATTTCAAAATAAAGGTCTAAACACGCCTTAGGAGTATGAAAATATTCTAGTTGAAAATTGATAAATTACGGCTCCTCTGTAATTTATTTTGAAAATCAATCACCTAGAGATTGTAAGCTTTCAAATGATATATAGTTTGTCAAGATTAGTTTAGGTTTAGTATAGGATGTAATGGATTTGGGCCCACCGGTGGGCCGGTGACACTTAAAAATTTGGATTTAGATTTATCGGCCAATATATATTGGTTATCGATATCGGCCAAAATGTTCATATCGGTGCATCCCTAATTACAATGTCTTCATAATTGTCTAAATATCTGACAAAAAAAAAAAAAGTTAAAAAGAGGGGCGGAGCTTAGCGAAGAGTCCTCAACAGCCGATTCATGCTTGTGGACGAGGTCTAGACTAACAGCTGTAAAGGATGTAAGCAGTGTGTCAGAATGAACTAGGCACCTTAAAGATAGACGTGACTCTAGTGCAAAGGTGCTGGAACACACACAAGCGTTCATACACAACGTTCACATGCATCAGACAGACTGCATCGTATCATTTTAAGAAGAACGCCCTCTAGTGGCGCAACAGACCGTGACAAGAACTTACACTGTTACCCACAAGCCACGTATACTGAAAAACCGATGACCAAAGAAATCATATTCATATTTTTTTTTTTATCTATCCTCCTTTCTAAAACACTGAAAAGCTTTGCCATTGCTTGAGACAGCTCTGTTCCCATTGGGTGTAAAGGGTCACATGACTCCTGACATGCACCAATCAGATTCAGGTGGCTCTTCCAGCACCCGCATTCTATGACATTAAAGGATATATGCATCCATCTAAAGGTGTCTCCCACACACACACACACACACACACACACACTTATGCTACCATGTGTACTGAGCACTAACAGGCACAGTTAGGCTGCTGTAGTGGAGGAGGGTTATCCGTTAGCCGGGCCGTGCCCTGGGCTCCTGAGGTCACGGCGGGGTCAGTCTCTATACTCTCTGACATCTTGTCGCAGATTATGTCCACCAGACGCTCAAACGTCTGCTTCACGTTGATGTTGTCCTTAGCGCTCGTCTCGAAAAACTCAAAACCTGGTAGACAGAAATGACACCAAACCACAGTAAAATATTAATAAACATATTTAATAAATAGAAATGTACTTTATAAATATCATTAATCATAATTCATGATAATAGTCAATTATATTTAATAGTAAATAGTACAATATTGCTTATTAATAATATATTACATCGTTTTTTTGTAATTTATTAAATTGATAAATATATTTAATAAATAGCAATGTATTTTATAAATATATTAATAATTTAATTAGTAATTAAATATATGTATCTATGAATCATAATTCATGATAATAGTTAATTATATTTAATAGTAAATAGTACAATATTGCTTATTAATAATATATTACATCGTTTTTTTTGTAATTTATTAAATTGATAAATATATTTAATAAATAGCCATGTATTTTATAAATATATTAATAATTTAATTAGTAATTAAATATATGTATGAATCATAATTCATGATAATAGTTAATTATATTTAATAGTAAATAGTACAATATTGCTTATTAATAATATATTACATAGTTTTTTTGTAATTTATAAATATATTTAATAAATAGCCATGTATTTTATAAATATATTAATAATTTAATTAGTAATTAAATATATGTATGAATCATAATTCATGATAATAGTTAATTATATTTAATAGTAAATAGTACAATATTGATTATTAATAATATATTACATAGTTTTTTTTGTAATTTATAAATATATTTAATAAATAGCCATGTATTTTATAAATATATTAATAATTTAATTAGTAATTAAATATATGTATGAATCATAATTCATGATAATAGTTAATTATATTTAATAATAAATAGTACAATATTGCTTATTAATAATATATGAAATTATTCTTTATAATTTAATATATTAATAAATATTTGTAATAAATAGAAATGTATTTTATAAATATATAAAACATTTAACCCCCTGGGGTCGGCTATCGCGCCGGCGCGATTGTCTCGCTTTTTTCCTTATCAGTGTAAAAGAGACTCAAAATACTCGGTTAATTTTGATCTTACATATAAGTGTTGTACATCATTAGATCCTGTTAAGTTTCTATTTTTTTTGTGGATACTCACAATAAAAACAAAGTGTTGTGCTTTTCACCAAATAAAGAAAAACAAACATGATGCGAGTTCTGCGTTCTCTCTGTCAGTGAAGTCCATTCTGAAACGCAACCTAAGATTAACTGTAACTCAGTCAGTTAGCTACTTAAATGAAGTAATTTATATAAAAAACAAATATTCTCAGTTTATGCAATCTGTATGAAAAGAGAGTGCTGTCAGTATTTTTTCCCCCAGCTCATTACACTTCATTACGCGTTAATCTGACACGCCCACGGAGGACGCGCGCTATTCAAACGCAAATGTCGAGGCAAGCCATGACAATGCCCACATCAGCCGTTCCACCGCGGCGGTAAAATGTGTGGTGTATTTGCTGCCTTTTACCGCTAAGAGGCGCTACAATCATAGACTCTGAAAAGTGTTCGTTTATTCCGGTTTATTCTCTCTAATGTGTAATCTGCTGCCGCACCGCGCTGATTCAGAGCGATTGAAAGCTGGTAGCAGAAGAATTCAACAAGTGAAATGTAGTTAAAATAATTCATAATCACAATACTGAAATTAGGCTACTGAAATGTAATTGAATAAATAATGAAAACATTTCAACATAAAACATTGCAATAAAAACATTTAGGCTACATCAAAGAGGCTTTACAACTTTATCAGCGTACAGACAGTAGCTCAGTGATCAACGCAACGACACGAGCTTCGAGGAGCTTCAAGCGACCCGAGATCGAATCTCAATGTAGCATAGATGTTGTTAACCGATGTTGTCCTACGTTTATATTTTCCCAACTTGATGCTTAAATAGCTAACTGTTTATATCTGTTTACTTATTTAAAGTCAAGAGTTTTGTTTGATTATCATTACAACATAAATTTGCTACATTCCTGTAGAACCGCAGCCGCTGCACAAACGACAAAAACTGATGAAGGAAGATTGTCAGCCGATTGCATCAGAAAATGAAAAAGAAGAAGCTTGTCTTTAGTCTGCTAAATTATTGTGTAATGTAAAAGAACACTAAAATTACTTATGTTTGAAACCAAGTTCGAACATTTCAAGGTTTAAATAAAGTGTCGGGACAGTTTTTTTTTAATTTAAAACAGGGTTGCATCGGTTTAGAGTTTATTTCTTTTGCGATGCAAAATAAGAAACACTAGGCTAATCTTATTCTTGCGACATTTTAAATTCCTATTGCCAAAGAAATTACAGCTAAATTAAACAATTAAAACAGTACAAAACGAAAATTGTCCAAAGAAACATATTTAAATTAAAAACATGCGTTTCTCTTTGCCTCTCTCGCGCTGGATCTCTTTTTAACAAGTTTATTTAGTCTCCCTCGCTCTGATAATACTACTGTATATGTCGCTGCGTGTCAGCCATACAAATCACGAAAAAATTATTTAGCCTTTAATTGTTGCTTCAAAGACACAGCATGCCTTGTTGAATTCACCGTACAATAACTTCAATTGAAATTTTGTGTGAAAAAAAACTTTAAATAGGCTACAATAAATAAACTACAATATGTATAATATACTAAAACTACTATTATAAATTTATATAAAATATGGGGCCTACATTTGGACACAGATTTATCCTTACAATAATTTTGCCTGCTCATCAGGCTGGCTATCCGACACTCTCCATATGAAAGAGGAACATTAACACCTTTGTTCAGCAATGTCCCTCCAACCCCCCACAGGCTATCGGAGTCTGAGGCTGACTTAACACAAAGAGAAGTCGCAATTCACACTTAAATCGCTATTCTAGACAGTGTTGATAATGAAGGAATTAAATGGAATTACATGTAGCCTAGTGATATTTCTGTCATAAAAGCTTATTACTAAATATTTCATTATTTCAATAATTGATGAAATAAAACTGGTTTGGGGCAGCTTTTTCCAAGCAAAACTAAATATAATCTGAAAAAACGCTTGTTAATTTGTTGTCATGAACAAAATGTTCAACTCAATATTAAATTCTACAGGGATCTTTGGATCCTTACAACCAGGCATGCAATTTGTGAATTAAGTTTTTATTTGATTTTGTATTATTCAAATAAATATCGAAACACGGTGCTTCGTGGTAATGCTGCTAAATTAAATAACATGTATAGAATAATTATGAACTTAAATGAAACAATATCGCAACATTTCGACAAATACATTATTTGATCTGTTTTTACATTTTAATTCAGGGCGATTTAGCCTACATTTAATTAGAGCGAGATTTTCACCCTTGTCTTGTCATTTTCTCATTGGGAAGCGCTACATTACATGTTTGAGTAGATCCTCTGTTCCTCTAGTTTTCATATGGATTAGCCTATAATCAGATAACATTTATTAGCCTAAATATTTAGACATTTAAAGGCTTTAGACATAGCCGATTTCTTATCGTGACTGAGCTGAAGTGGCTTTCGGTTCATTTTTGTGACGCGCAGTTCCCGAAGACAGAGACGACAGATATAGCCTATACTGTTTTTGTCGTTAGCCTAATATGAATACAAGTTTACAGTTTTGAACGATGTAAGCTACTCTACTCTTATCTGTATGACCAAAAAATTACGGAGTCGCCTACTAAGTTATTTTAGCTGTAATAATGAGAAAATAAATTAATCTAAATGAACGCGCCGCCGCGTTTGTCGAACACTAACTCACCATGCCAGAATAAAACCCGACTTTAGAAAAATGCATAGGGCCACTCGGCGTGGTGTGCCAAAACACTTAATTATAAACTTCAATATTTCATTCAAAATAATCTCAACACGCTTTGTGAAATTTGAAAAGCCGTGCATGCATTAAGGCCACTGGAACTAATGAACAACTGAAACGCTGGTTTTGATTTTATTGTTTGTCGTTTAAACGTGCCTGTTGCATATCTCTATTTTATATATTTGATATTGGTGAAGTAGCCTATAGCATTGATTAGCTGTGGAGGGAGGGGTGTGGGGATTAAAATAATTCAGCAGAAGCAGGGATGTTTAGACCAGAAGGAAATCACAATCCCCCCTGGCAAATCACACTTTACTTAAAACAATGTTTTTAAAAACTCTAGGTTAGGGAACAGACCTCTCTGCCATGCGCGCGCACGGTTTGGAGCACAATATCTGTCTCGCATGCACGCTCGCTCTAGATAGATTACGGGATATTTTAACTAATTTGCGGTATAATAACTAGTCGATCACGAGTGGCTCAACAGGTATCTATAGATAAACTATATCCTTCAGGAATTTGACCGACCGGGTTGACACTTCAGCGTGAGAAATCGGGGGTGTGGCATGAGAGCCTGGAATAAAAAAAATAATATATATATAGCCTATATATATAGGCTATATATAATTTATTTTTTTACAGAACTGCTTTTGAAATTACGATTGGTAGCCTATTATTATACAGATGCAAAGTCGTTCTGTTGGATACTATTTTGTTTTTTTGTATTTTTACTTAGTGTGAAATGGAAATGCATGATAATTGTATTTTATAAATATAAGCAAAAAAAAAACTGTATGGTGTAACAGAGTTTTAGAGCTAGACAAATCTCTTTGCAATAATAAATATAAAATTTACAGCAGACCATGTTTGTGCGGGATTTGAACCCGTGTCATCTTGATGATGAACCGTAAGTTCTACCGCTCAGCTATGAATTTTCTCACTGAGAAATACCCAAACGTCTGTTTCTGACATGAGCGAGAAAACGTTTTGTCTTTAGCCTGTGAGAGTGTAGGCCTACTTTAGCCTTTTAAAGTTTTAAAAGATTATATCTTATCTGTATGACCAACAATTTGTTGTAGGCTTATTTGGAAATTACCATAACTTGTAGTATTTCATCCTTAGGCTACTGTTAATAGATATTAGCCCCACTTACGTTTTGCTAAATGTCCCTTTGCGCCACCTGGCGGTCATTTCGCGAACGACTTTGCAATGCGACTGGTTTATTTTTACCGCGGTGGATGGCTAAAAATGGTATGTGGATGGCTAAAAGGTGTGACTATAAATGTGCTTTTGGCTTTCATTTAAATTTTGATTGTTTGTATATATATATATATATATGTGTGTGTGTGTGTGTGTGTATAAACATTTATTTATTTATATACACTACCGTTCAAAAGTTTGGGGTCGGTACGATTTTAAATACTTTTAAAAGAATTCTCTTCTGCTAACCATGGCTGCGCTTATTTGATTAAAAATACAACAAAAATCAGTTATAGTATTAAATATTATTCCAGTGTAAATCAGCTGTTTTCTGTGTGAATATATAGTAAAGTGTAATTTATTCCTGTGATCAAAGCTGAATTTTCAGCATCACCAGTGTCAGTGTCTTCAGTGTCAAATGATCCTTCACAAATCAGTATAATATGAGGATTTGATGCTCAAGAAACATGTATTATTATTATCAATGTTGAAACAGTTGTTGGTCTGTCAGTTGTACAGTTTTTTTGTTTGTTTTAGGATTCTTTGATGAATAGGAAGTTCAAAAGACTTTTGTAACATTATAAATGTCTTTACTGTCACTTTCGATCAAATTAATTATTCCTTGATAAATAAAAGTATTGTTTTCTTTCCTCCAAAAAATAAAAATAAAATTCTCACTGACCCCAAACTTTTGAACGGTAGTGTATATATATTGTCCTTGCATTCTTTCTTGTGTGACACCCCTGAATGAAAGGCTCATTAGTATGCAGTCTGCTCAGGTGAGAACTGCCTAATTATTCATGAGGGGGTTGGGCCGTTCCGCCCATCCGCATATTGCCTTTGCAAACAAAAAAATGTTTTTCACAATTTAAAACAATCTATTGTTTTATGTGAATGATAAGGCAGAATGATTTTCAGATCAATTTGAAGCAAAAACTCTAGGCGATAACATCCACTAGTCAAAAGTCTTGTGGACAAATATTTAGTATGTTATTTGTGGCCTTATATTATAAACTTTATTTTTTAGTTTTTTCAATAACCACGCATAAACAATATTCTCTCAAAAATACAAACATGTACATACATGTTGCTCACATATTATGGTAGCCCTGTGTGTGCTATATAGAGTGTAATTTCACCTTTGCCATTAATATGTTTATAAGCAACTGAAAAAAGCACAAATGTCAGAGCATGCCAAAACATCTCAAGGACCCCGAAAACACCTTGGACCCCAGAGGGTTAATTAGTAATTAAATATAGTTATATAATCATAGTTAATCATATTTAATTATATTACAGGTTTATTATTATGCTACTTTTTTTGTTTGTTTATTCTTGGTTTTGTTTTTATTTTATTGATGGATATTGCATACGTGTTGCTGTTTTTTTTTTTTTTACTTGTTCGAAATAAAAATTTCATTCATTCAATTATATTATATTTTCATTAAAGTATTGCATTGTTAGTAGCATGTAACCATCAAACTGTTCAATTGTATGTTGAATCATGTGTGCAACTTGACTCTATTTTTGCACAAAGTTGCTGACTATGTAGTGTCTTAATTCTGCGACTCTGAGGTTCTGTATGGATGTTGCCTCAGAAGTAAGTTGCCTATGTAGGCAGAACGTGCTCTTTTACAAATGGTGACAATCCTCGATGAGATGTAATTGCTGTGACCGTATGAAAGCGAGAGGGAATGTCCTCTCTCAGTCAGAGAGTCTGTTTTCACCGCTCAGCGTTACTCTGAGATGTTTGCACATTCTGGTGTCATCCAATTATATGCGTTTAATTATCGCCCCGCTGCAAAAGCTGCAATTCCCTCCATATGCTCTAATTTATGCACCGTGAACATATGCTAATACGTGAGCCATCATAGGTATATTTTATATTACAGTGCTTATATAGGAGCAAAAATGGGGCATTTTATGCATGGTGAGATTCATTTCCAGTGTGGTAAATTTTGGAGTTTTGTAGCATTTTGTAGTAGTTCTTAACCAATGGGTTGATAGCAAAGGTTTCAAATAGCAAAGGAAAATAAAAATCTAAATGTGAAAAGTTGAAATGCAACCAACAACATAATGGTGCATCGTTAGAAAAGCACAATAAATAGACTTTCAACTTTCAACTTAAACGGAGAACACACTTCTCATCTTTTGTTGCCGACGTCAAAGGTTGTATCCGATCAAAATCAATATTTTGGTGCAGATTTATTTGTCAAGTTGGTAAGCAGCACAACATGCTCTCATCCTCAAAAAAAACAACATGAATAAAACTATTTAAAATAAAATAAAATATCACAGACTGGTGGGTCACTATTTAATGTCCACTGCAAAATGTGGGTCTTGAAGCGAAACTAGTTAAGAAGTAGGGTTGGGTATCGTTTGAATTTTAACGATTTCAATTCTGCTTGTCGATTCCTAATTTCGATTCCAATAAGATAAAACGTTTGCCTGTGGTTGCAAAAAACACCATAGAAAAACAACTAGCCGAACTAATATAAGTTTCAAGCATTATTAAAGACAAGTAAACACTCAGCAATTAAAAAAGAACAAATAAAAAATGAGCAATCGCAACTAATAGATACAACTATACAATGATACGACTGAATTAAACAGTGTTTTCAGGTATTCAGGAACGGTAATCAAATGTAAAATAACACTGCACTTTATAAATAAAATATACATTACACATATAGTTACAAAAGTCGTTCAGTCATGAACGAGGGAATTTTCTCTGTCTTTTGTTGTCTGATTAGTGTTATTATAGAGACAGCAGCAGGAATATTAGTCCTGTCACTTCACGAGTTCACACTTACATATAATTAGAGTAGATAAGATTTCATGCGTATTTGGCGTGCTGTGCGGGGGGAGGGCTCCGAGCACGGAGTTTGGCCCGAACCCAGAGTACTCCCCCTATGTAAGTGTTTAGGACTGGAAGTGTGGAGAAGGGGCGGTGGAGGGATGCTGCTAAACTATCAAAAAATAAATAAAACTGCCATTTATGTGCCATAAAAACTAAAAACACAGACTGAAATCAGTCAAGGAAGAGCTTGTGCCATTTGGAATACCAACAGTGCTCATTAGGATTCAACCTGAAACAAAATTCAACTGACATAAAAAATGCAAAGAAGTCTTCTGTAAAGACCACAACTATCAACTTATGAATGAAATGGCGCTCACATTAACTAAGTAGACAGGGCCTGTCCTGCCTGGAGAGTTTAAAGTTACCTTCGGCATTAATAACAGATGGCGTCCCGTTATCTCTGCTGCTGCTTGACTCACTTGTGTCGCTAAGTAGTGTTAGTGTATCAAACACGCGACAGTCCTGCAAATGAATTGCATGCTGTGTGGCCAAATGTTTCTGCATATTGGAGGTAGTTCCCCCCTTTGACGAAATGGAAATTTTATAAGTGTTGCAAGTGACCGTATTGTCGTCTTTTCGCGCTAAATATAACCAAACTTTAGAGCGCTTCTGCCTCGATGCGATTTGCTGCGTTCTGAACCAAAACAACGTGTTTGATGTCATGACGCATTTGCAATGAGTGGAACCGATAAGCGGAATTGTTCAGCAGGCATACTAACGGTTCCAAGGAATCGATTCACTGGGCACCGGTTCTGAAGAAGAACCGGTTCTCGGTTCCCATCCCTAGTCATTAATGACTCTCCCTCATGTCGTCCCAAGCCCGTCAGACCTCCGTTCATCTCCGGGACACAGTTTAAGATATTTTAGATTTAGTCCGAGAGCTTTCTGTCCCTCCATTGAACATGTATGTACAGTAGGTACTCAACCAGAATGCCTATTACCGCCGCGACTCGTGCCGCGGCAAATTCACCGCGGCAAAAATAAACTAGTCGCATTTCAAAGTTGTTCGCGAAATGACCACCAGGTGGCGCAAACAGGGGCGCAAAGGGGCATTTAGCAAAACAGCCGCATTTTGAAACGTAAGTGCGGGGCTAATAAGTTGAAACTGCATGTTAAGGTAATAATTGTATTATTAATTAAAGACAGACAATTTGGTTAATGTTATTTAAACATACGATCATACAATTTATAGTATAGCCTGCATAGTAGTAGTAGCTATAGGCTATACACGTTTATTTGTACGAACTATTATATATCTCTGTTTGTAGGCTATCTGTTTATTAAAAAAGGTCTTGTAAAAAAACAAGAATGAGACTGATTGAATATGTAAAAAATAAAATAAAAATAAACAAACGAAACAGAATAGAACAAACTTTTAGAACAAAAAAAATAATACAAATAAAAATAATTTAGCCTAGGCTAACAGAGTCGGTTAAATTTAACGAAAGCAAAACGTAATTAAGTAAAAGTACATTCTAAACAGAATATAACAAACTTTTAGAGCATAACATTTTATTAATCAAAAGTTGAAATAGGCCTATCTCGCAGTCAGTGAAAATAAATTAGGTGCAATGTCGCTAAACTTTTGAGGAATGAGAGGAGTGAAGATCGCTTCTCTCGTGTGCGCGCACAATGACTGCTGAACTATAGTAGTATAGTACCGAACTTCTGGGCAATAGTCAGCGAGATAAGTCGTGGTCGAGTGGTAGAACTTAGGTTTCA